>NC_059209.1:4921222-5011222 GCF_020615455.1 Coregonus clupeaformis
TTGCCATGGGTCCTCAGATCCTCAAAAAGTTCTACAGCTGCACCATCGAGAGCATCCTGACTGGTTGCATCACCGCCTGGTATGGCAACTGCTCGGCCTCTGACCACAAGGCACTACAGAGAGTAGTGCGTACTGCCCATTACATCACTGGGGCCAAGCTTCCTGCCATCCAGGACCTCTATACCAGGCGGTGTCAGAGGAAGGCCCTAAAAATTGTCAGACTCCAGCCACCCTAGTCATAGACTGTTCTCTCAGCTACCGCACGGCAAGCGGTACCGGAGCACCAAGTCTAGGTCCAAAAGGCTTCTTACAGTTTTTTCCAACTGCTTACACACGTTTTCAAAACTATGTCTCCTTTTTTCAAAACTCTACACACAATTGACAAAACTGCACACACAAAATGCAAAATGCCTCACATCGCCTTCGAAATGTAATACTGCATTCAAAATGCCATAAACACATGTCAGAATGAAGCATTTGCATCAAATGGCAAACACTTATTTCATAATAGTAAATTTTTGGATATACCATGTAAACACTGTTGTTCTAAATCTAAAGCTCTTTGGTCTTTCATAGGCTTATATCTACATTTCAATATAATGTTCTACAGGGAAAGTAATCTGCTGAGAGGGGTAACAAGTACACTGTAAACACCAATGCAATGTAGAAACAGAAAATATTTATTAGGCCAAACAGTAGCATACAGTAGCATACAACAAAACCATAAACATATGTAAACCAAAAGTATATTCTTTAGAATACAGTAAAGAACACAATTGTCTGTGTGGGATCCCGGGGGGGGCAGTCCAGGAATTGGTAGGGGGGGTGCAATCACCAGTGCTAAGCTACGCTTCATCTCTTCTCCGGGCTGGGTCTGGCCACAATACTTCGTCCACATCACAAGATACGTTTTCTCTTGCCAAACATCAAGGAAGTATCTCCTAGCATGGCGTATCCAACCTTGGACAGAGGCAACCTCTATGTCCCCACATGCGTCATCCATTGCCTGGAGAAGCGGCATGCGGGCATAGGGTTGGCAATCATACACTTTCCAGCGCCAGGCTGAGAAGAATTCCTCTATGGGATTTAGAAAAGGTGAATATGGGGGTAAGTGCAAAACTACAAATTGTGGATGGGTGGCAAACCAGTTTTGGACCAGAACAGCCCGGTGAAAACTAACACTGTCCCATATAACCACAAATCTAGCAGGCTCCTTATCTGGATCAGGGACAAGCATTGTGTAAATTGATCCAGAAAAGTGAGCATATGGCCGGTGTTGTACGGACCCAGTGTGGCATTGTGATGGAGGACCCCGTTTTGAGTGATGGCAACACACATAGTTATATTACCCCCACGCTGTCCAGGGATATTGGTAATTGCCCTCTGTCCTATTACATTTCTTCCGCGGCGCCTGGTTTTGGTGAAGTTGAAGCCAACCTCATCCACATAAATAAATGAATGGCGAATTACATGGGCATCCATCTCCAATACTCTCTGTAACAGGCAAAATGATATACAGATGAGTAAATATGGTATGTCTGAAGTACTGGAAGTAGTGTTGCATACATACCTCTACAAAGTCATGTCGCAGATTCTTGACTGTCAGAGTTTCTCTCAAATGGCACCTTGTAAAGTTGTTTCATCGTCACTTGGTGCCGTTGGAGGATGCGTTGTATGGTCGACAGGTTTACAGCATTGATGTTGTTAAATATGGTGTCATTATTCAAGATATGCTCTCTTATCTCTCGAATCCTAATTGCATTGTTGGCCAAAACCATATTTATAGTTGCCGTCTCTTGTACATCTGTAAACAAGCGTCCTCGTCCTCCATGATGTCTTTGCCTTTCCACTCTGTACAGAATTCAAACACAGTATGTGTTCAGCATAGGAACTGTAAACAATGTACAAATAAATGTAGTACAGCATGATAACCAACCTCATTCATTCAATGCAGTGCAGTAAATTGATGGCTTTGAGTTACAAATGTTTATGCAATACTATGCAGTCATACGTATTTTACAGTACATTACTGTAATGCTAAAATAGTCATTAGATAGTTGCATATCTGTTCTCATTTCTGAAGATTTGGATTATGGACGCCACTGTAAATAGACTCTCAGTCCAGCCTCTCTCATGGTCAAACTGTGGTTGATCACATGATCAAGTGTTGCCCTATTTTTATCAGAGATGGCTCTCCTTCCTTCTCTTCTTTGCCCTCGTCCTCTTCTTCCTCTTCCTCTTCCTCTTCATCTTCCTCTTCCTCTTCCTCTTCCTCTTCCTCCTCCTCCTCCTCCTCCTCCTCCTCTTCCAACTCTTCGTCTTCAAAACAGGTAATCTGACCTTTGACCTATTTATAGGCCTATACTACAGTAAAGCAGTGATTGGTTAGTGATCAGTTAAGCAATTAGTGTTTGCAAATGTGAGGAGTGTGTGTGTGACCTGGTGAATAAGTGTAGCATTTTGATTGGTTGTGTTTGGAAAAGGAAAGCAAGACACTTCCTGTTAGATTGTTGTGCTTTAGGTAGAAAATTGTGTGTAGTGTTTTGAAAAAAGTGTTTTATGCAATTGACAACTGAGTCAAAGGCTGAGAAATAGCTTATGGTTTTGGAGATTTGGTGTGTAGTTTTGCACTTTGAGTGAGAGGTTTCAAAAATCGTGTAACATGAAAAGATTTTGTGTGTAAGCAGTTGGAAAAAACTGTAACAGCTTCTACCCCTAAGCCATAAGACTCCTGAACAGCTAATCAAATGGCTACCCGGACTATTTGCATTGAGCCCCCCCCCCCACCCCCTATTTTACACTGCTGCTACTCTCTGTTTATTATCTATGCATAGTCACTTTAATAACTCTACCTACATGTACATATTACCTCAATTACCTCAACTAACCGGTGCCCCCAAACATTGACTCTGTACCGGTACCCCCCTGTATATAGCCTCGCTACTGTTATTTTACTGCTTTATCTATTGTTTACTTAACACTTATTTTTCTTAAAACTGCATTGTTGGTTAAGGGCTTGTAAGCATTTCACTGTAAGGTGAACACCTGTTGTATTCGGCGCATGTAAGAAATACATTTGTATTTTATTTTATTTGTGTTTTCTATTGTAATATATCTGAGAAAGCTCTAAATGTTCTCTTTCTTTCCCAGGTGGTGGATGTGACTCCCTGTCTGTAGCCCACATGACTAATAACATCATTGAGTTTATCCAACCTCTTGAGATAACAGAAACACACATCATAATAAACATTACTGGATTCTCTGATTATGGCCTCACCAAGGATAAGGCTCAAGTGTCCCCTATCCAGGGGCTTGTGTTGTTATTCCACCAACTGTTTGTCCCTGAAGAGAGGTCCATCCTGAATGTGTTGTTGCTTCCCAGAAATGCTGTGATCAGGGAGGTAAGCATAACTAAGATTTCAAACCCCACTTCTTGTCACGGTTTCGGCCGAGGCTGCTCCTGTCAAGGTTGTTGTAAGTGGGTGTGGTGGTGGAATCAGGCGCAGGACGCAGAAGTATAGTTCCAAAGACTTTAGTGAAATCTCTAACCGTGCAAGCACTAAATAGCCCGAAGGCGAAACTCCGCGCGCAGGCGAAACAAAACGGGCGCACAAACAGGTGCGACAAAACTCTCCAAACTATGGAGGACAGCTCTACCAAGCAAATAGTCAATACATCCAACAACAAAGCACAACAGTGAAAACAATCACACACAACACTAACACAAACCCAAGGAGAACTTATAGGACACTAATACACTAAACGAAAACAGGTGTGACAACAATTAGACAAAAGCAAACGAACATAGAAACATGCAACGGTGGCAGCTAGTATTCCGGAGACAACGAACGCCGAAGCCTGCCCGAGCAAGGAAGAGAGGCAGCCTCGGCCGAAACCGTGACAGTACCCCCCTTGACGCGCGGCTCCAGACGTGCGCCGACTCCGGCCTCGGGGACGACCAGGAGGACGCGGAGCAGGATGCGTCGGGTGCCCACGATGGAATTCCGTCAGGAGAGACGGGTCCAAAATGTCCCTCCTTGGCACCCAGCACCGCTCCTCCGGGCCGTACCCCTCCCACTCCACTAGATATTGGAGACCCCCATCCGACGTCTCGAATCCAAGATGGACTGCACGGAGTACGCCGGTGCCCCCTCGATGTCCAATGGGGCGGAGGAGTCTCCCTGATCTCACTTTCTTGGAGTGGGCCAGCTACCACCGGCCTGAGAAGAGACACATGGAACGAGGGGTTAATACTTTTATATTCAACAGGTAGTTGTAATTTGTAACACACCTCGTTCAACCTTCTCAGGACTTTAAATGGCCCTACAAACCGCCGACCCAGTTTCCGACAGGGCAGGCGGAGGGGCAGGTTTCTGGTAGAGAGCCAGACTCGATCACCAGGTGCATACACCGGTCCCTCACTGCGGTGGAGATCGGCGCTCGCCTTATGACGCCGGAGGGCCCGCTGCAGGTGGACGTGTGCAGCGTTCCATGTCTCCTCCGAGCGCCGCACCCACTCATCCACCGCAGGAGCCTCGATCTGGCTCTGCTGCCAAGGTGCCAGAACCGGCTGGTAACCTAACACACATTGGAAAGGGGTTAGGTTAGTGGAGGAATGACGTAGGGGAATTCTGGGCCATTTCGGCCCAGGGAACGATCCTGCCCACTCCTCCGGCCGGTCCTGGCAGTATGTTCTAAGAAACCTACCCACATCCTGGTTCACACGTTCCACCTGCCCATTACTCTCTGGGTGGTAACCCGAGGTGAGGCTCACCGAGACCCCCAACCGCTCCATAAAAGCTCTCCAGACTCTGGAGGTAAATTGGGGACCTCGATCAGACACAATATCCTCGGGTACCCCGTAGTGCCGGAACACATGGGTGAATAGTGCTTCGGCAGTTTGCAGGGCCGTAGGAAGGCCCGGCATGGGGAGCAAACGACAGGCCTTAGAAAAACCGGTCCACAACGACCAGTATAGTGGTATTCCCCTGTGAAGGAGGAAGGTCAGTGAGGAAATCCACCGAGAGGTGAGACCATGGTCGTTGTGGAACGGGCAGGGGTAGTAACTTACCCCTAGGCAGATGTCTAGGCGCCTTACACTGGGCGCACACCGAGCAGGAGGAAACATAAACCCTCACATCCCTCGCCAACGTGGGCCACCAGTACTTGGCACTAAGACAGTGCACTGTCCGGCCGATACCAGGGTGTCCAGAGGAGGGTGACGTGTGAGCCCAATAGATCAATCGATCCCGAACCTCGAGCGGAACGTACTTCCGACCCTCCGGACATTGAGGTGGGCTAGGGTCGGTGCGTAACGCTCGCTCGAGTTCAGCATCGACCTCCCACACTACCGGTGCCACCAGACAAGACTCCGGCAGTATGGGAGTGGGCTCCACGGACCTCTTCTCCGTGTCATACCGCCGAGACAGTGCGTCTGCCTTACCATTCTGTGACCCAGGGATGTATGTGATCTTAAATGTGAACCGAGTCAAAAACATATTCCACCTCGCCTGGCGAGGGTTCAGCCTCCTCGCTGGCCGGATGTACTCCAGGTTACGGTGGTCCGTCAAAATGAGGAAAGGGTGTTGAGCCCCCTCAAGCCAGTGCCTCCACACCTTTAGGGCCTGTACCACGGCTAACAGCTCCCTGTCCCCTACGTCATAGTTTCACTCCGCCGGACTGAGCTTCTTGGAATAAAAAGCACAGGGGCGGAGTTTAGGTGGCGCGCCGGACCGTTGCGAAAGCACGGCTCCTATACCGGCCTCTGACGCGTCCACCTCTACCTGAAATGGCAAAGAGGGATCCGGATGCGCCAGCACCGGGGCCGTTGTAAACAGGTCCTTCAGCCTCCCAAATGCCCTGTCCGCCTCGGCAGACCACTGCAGACGCACCGGACCCCCCTTCAAAAGAGACGTGATGGGAGCTGCCACCTGTCCAAAACCCCGGATAAACCTCCGGTAGTAATTCGCAAACCCCAAAAACTGCTGCACCTCCTTCACAGTGGTTGGTGTTTGCCAATTACGCACGGCTGACACCCGGTCTACCTCCATCTTCACCCTGACGCAGACAACTGATACCCCAAAAGGAGACCGACTCCTGGAAAAACAGACACTTCTCTGCCTTGACATACAGGTCGTGCTCCACCAGCCTCCGCAACACTCTGCGCACCAGGGCCACATGCTCGACTCGGGTAGGCGAGTACACGAGAATGTCATCTATGTACACAACCACCCCCTGCCCCTGCATGTCCCTGAAGATCTCATCCACGAATGATTGGAAAACTGACGGAGCGTTCATCAACCCGTATGGCATGACAAGATACTCGTAATGGCCCGAGGTGGTACTAAAGGCTGTCTTCCATTCATCGCCCCTCCCTGATGCGCACCAAGTTGTACGCGCTCCTGAGATCTAATTTAGTGAAGAAACGCGCCCCATGCAATGACTCAGTCATGGTCGCAATCAGCGGGAGTGGATAACTGTACTTCACCGTGATCTGATTGAGACCACGGTAATCGATGCACGGGCGTAACCCACCATCCTTTTTCTTCACAAAAAAGAAACTCGAGGACGCAGGGGAAGTGGAAGGCCGTATGTATCCTTGTCTCAGAGATTCGTCTTTGTAAGTCTCCATAGCTTTCTTCTCCTCCTGAGACAGAGGATACCACATGGCTCCGTGGGAGCGCAGCTCCTGCCTGGAGGTCTATCGCACAATCTCCCTGCCTATGGGGCGGCAACTGGGTCGCCCTCGACTTACTAAACGCAATAGCCAAATCCCCATACTCAGGGGGAACGTGCAATGCGGGCACCTGGTTTGGACTCTCCACCGAGGTAGCCCCTACGGAAACGCCTAAACATCGACCCACACACTGAGCAGACCACTCCATCAGAGCTCTCTCCTGCCACGAAATAGATGGGTTATGGGTACTCAACCAGGGCATGCCCAGCACCACCGGATACGCAGGCGAGTCGATCAGAAATAGCTGGATCATCTCCTGATGACCCCCCTGCGCACACATCCTAAGTGGCGCTGTAACCTCCCTGATCAAGCCCGCACCCAACGGACGGCTATCTAGGGCATGAGCGGGGAAAGGAACGTCAACAGGTAGAAGAGGAATCCCTAAGGCTAAACAAAATTGCTTATCAACAAAATTCCCAGCCGCGCCTGAATCTACCAGCGCCTTATGCTGGGAATGAGGTGCTACCTGTGGAAAACGCACAGGTATACAAAAGTGTGCAACAGAGAGCTCTAGGACCTGTCGTCTTCCCCCCTAGGAGGCCATCCCCAGCACCTAGCCGCGGTGTGTCCTCCCCGACCACAGTTGGTGCAGGAGATGGACCCCCTCCTATTCCGAACCCTCCTCTCTCTAGCGCCAGCGCCACCGAGCTCCATGGGGCACGGCTCGGAAGCGCTGGAGGGTGAAATGGACGGACCCCCCTCGGGACGTCCGCGGGTAGCTAGCAGGGTATCCAGCCTGATGGACATGTAGACCAACTGGTCGAACGAGAGACTGGTGTCCCTACAGGCCAGCTCCCTACGGACGTCCTCACGTAGACTACATCGATAGTGATCGATGAGGGCCCGCTCATTCCACCCTGCATCCGCCGCTAGAGTGCGGAATTCTAAGGCAAACTCCTGGGCACTCCTCCTCCCCTGCCGGAGGCCGAACAGACGCTCCCCCGCCACTTTCCCCTCCGGGGGATGGTCAAACACCGCCCTGAAGCGGCGGGAGAACTCGTCGTAGGTGATGGTGTTAGCCTCTATTCTCCTCCACTCTGCGTTGGCCCATTCCAACGCTTTACCGGAAAGGCAGGAGATCAGGGCGGACATGCTCTCGTGCCCCGAGGGCG
This sequence comes from Coregonus clupeaformis, assembly GCF_020615455.1. Classification (NCBI taxonomy): domain Eukaryota; kingdom Metazoa; phylum Chordata; class Actinopteri; order Salmoniformes; family Salmonidae; genus Coregonus; species Coregonus clupeaformis. The sequence goes on from NC_059209.1 coordinate 4,929,071, forward strand.
CCGGGTGCACGGTGGCCAGGTAAAGCTCCACCTGGAGAAGGAATCCCTGACACCCGGCAGCGGTCCCATCGTAGGCCCTCGGGAGCGAGAGTCAAACTCCTCTGGGTTCCGGAGCGGGAAGAGGCTGACTTGCCGATGGCGCGGGCAGGGACGATGGTAGTGGAGGTATCCCTCGGGTCTCCCAGCCTCTGATGGTGGTGATCACCTCCTGCAGTGCGGACCCCATCCGCAGGATCTGGTCATCTTGCTGGCGGACCCTGTCCTCCAGCGTCGCCTGCGCTGCTTCGGCTCCTGCTGATTCCATTTAAAGGTGTGTGATTCTGTCAAGGTTGTTGTAAGTGGGTGTGGTGGTGGAATCAGGCGCAGGACGCAGAAGTATAGTTCCAAAGACTTTAGTGAAATCTCTAACCGTGCAAGCACTAAATAGCCCGAAGGCGAAACTCCGCGCGCAGGCGAAACAAAACGGGCGCACAAACAGGTGTGACAAAACTCTCCAAACTATGGAGGACAGCTCTACCGAGCAAATAGTCAATACATCCAACAACAAAGCACGACAGTGAAAACAATCACACACAACACTAACACAAACCCAAGGAGAACTTATAGGACACTAATACACTAAACGAAAACAGGTGTGACAACAATTAGACAAAAGCAAACGAACATAGAAACATGCAACGGTGGCAGCTAGTATTCCGGAGACAACGAACGCCGAAGCCTGCCCGAGCAAGGAAGAGAGGCAGCCTCGGCCGAAACCGTGACAGCTCCTTCTCCTTGTTCGGGCAGGCTTCGGCGGTCGTCGTCTCCGGAGTACTAGCTGCCACCGTTCTATGTTTCGATGTTTGTTTGGTTTTGTCTGTTTCGTTATACCTGTTCCTTGTTAGTGTTAATTATGCGTCCTATAAGTTCTCTTGGGTTTTGTCATGTGTTGTGTGTAATTGTTCGTTGTCATTTTGGGATGCTGGTTCGTTTATCTCTCTGTATTGTTTTTGAAGAGAGTTCCGCACAGTGTGTGCCTTTTGTTTGTACTATACCGGTGTGCGTAAAGTTTGCTTACCTGCCAGGTTGTATTTAGTCGTGTTTGGCTTGTTCTTTTTGTCTTCACTAAAGACGTTAGTACGAAGCCTCTGTGTGTCCTGCGCTTGATTCCACACCACATCTACACTCAACCTTGACAGAATTACACACCATTCACCATGGAATCAGCAGGAGCAGCCGCACCTACCGAGGTTATTGAGGAGCGCCTTCGTGGACAGGAGGACAGGATCAACCAGATCGGGCACGCTCTGGATAGAGTGATGAACACCCTCCATCGATGGGAGACCAGCGGGGTACCCACGCCCCCACCTACCACACCATCACCATCGGTCAGTCCACCTGTCCAACTTCCGGAACCCAGTGGGATTCGGCTCTCGCTCCCAAGGGCGTACGACGGCACCGCTGCCGGGTGTCAGGGTTTCCTGTTGCAAGTCGAACTCTACCTAGCCACCGTACACCCGGCGCCCTCGGGACACGAGAGCGTTTCCGCCCTCATCTCCTGTCTCACCGGCAAGGCGTTGGAGTGGGCCAACGCCGAATGGAGGAGGATAGACGCCGCAACGATCACCTATGCGGAGTTCTCCTGAGGGGAAGGCGGCGGGGGAGCGTCTATTCTACCTCCGGCAGGGGATGAGGAGCGCTCAAGAGTTTGCACTGGAGTTCCGGACTCTAGCGGCAGATGCAGGGTGGAATGAGCGGGCCCTCATAGATCACTTCCGCTGCAGCCTCCGGGAGGACGTCCGTAGAGAGTTGGCGTCCCTCCGAGCCAAGTCCCATGGAGCTCAGGGGTGCTGGCGCTAGAGAACGGAGGAGAAGGAGCCCGAGGGGGGCCGTCCCCTGCACCAACTGTGGCCGTGGAGGGCACACTGCAGCTAGGTGCTGGGGAGGGTCTCCTGGAGGACGAGACGGCAGGCCACACATTGGGGAGTCCTCCCAGGTGAGTAGGCGCCCCACTTACCCAGAACTTTCTGTCGTGCACATAACCATACCTGTTTGTTTTTCACAGGTTGCACCTCGTTCCCAGCATAAGGCGCAGCTGGGAATTTTGTAGATCGTAAATTTTGTATAGAGTTAGGGATCCCTCTCCTTCCGGTTAATAATCCCTTCCCTGTACATGCCCTAGATAGCCGTCCGTTAGGATCCGGGTTGATTAGGGAGGTCACAGTGCCACTTAGGATGGAGACGCAGGGGGGTCATGAGGAGACGATTCAGCTATATCTGATCGACTCTCCTGCGTATCCGGTGGTGCTGGGGCTTCCCTGGTTGATTACTCATGATCCTACCATTTCGTGGCGAGAGAGGGCTCTTAAGGGGTGGTCTGCTCAGTGTGTTGGGCTATGTCTGGGTGTTTCCGTAGGGGCGACCTCGGTGGAGAGTCCAAACCAAATGCCCGCAATGCACGTTCCCCCCGAGTATGAGGATTTAGCACTCGTGTTTAGCAAGGCGAGGGCGGCGCGATTGCCACCTCATAGACAGGGGGATTGTGCGATAGACCTCCAGGCAGGAGCTGCGCTCCCGCGGAGCCATGTGTATCCTTTGTCACAAGAGGAGAAGAGGGCGATGGAGACATACATTGCCGAGTCTCTGAGACAGGGATACATACGGCCCTCCACTTCCCCTGCGTCCTCGAGCTTCTTTTTTGTGAAGAAAAAAGATGGAGGTTTACGCCCGTGTATTGATTACCGCGGTCTCAATCAGATTACTGTGAAATATAGTTATCCACTCCCTCTGATTGCGACTATGACGGAGTCATTACACGGGGCACGGTTCTTCACAAAATTGGACCTCAGGAGCGCATACAACTTGGTGCGCATTAGAGAGGGCGATGAATGGAAGACAGTATTTAGTACTACCTCGGGTCATTACGAGTATCTCGTCATGCCATACGGGTTAATGAATGCTCCATCAGTCTTCCAATCCTTTGTGGATGAGATTTTCCGGGACATGCAGGGGCAGGGAGTGGTCGTGTACATAGACCATATTCTGGTGTACAGTTCTACCCGAGCCGAGCATGTAGCCCTGGTGCGCCGAGTGTTGAGGAGGCTGTTGGAGCATGACCTGTATGTCAAGGCAGAGAAATGTCTGTTCTTCCAGGAGTCGGTCTCCTTTTTGGGTTATCAGTTGTCCGCGTCAGGGGTGAAGATGGAGGTGGACCGTGTGTCAGCCGTGCGTAATTGGCAAACCCCAACCACGGTTAAAGAGGTGCAGCAGTTCTTGGGCTTTGCGAATTACTACCGGAGGTTTATCCGGAGTTTTGGACAGGTGGCATCTCCCATAACGTCCCTTCTGAAGGGGGGTCCGGTGCGCTTGCGGTGGTCAGCTGAGGCGAACAGGGCTTTTGGGAGACTGAAGGACCTGTTTACTTCGGCTCCGGTGCTGGCGCATCCGGATCCCGCTTTACCATTCCAAGTGGAGGTGGACGCGTCAGAAGCCGGTATCGGGGCCGTTCTCTCGCAGCGGTCCGGCACACCACCTAAACTCCGTCCCTGTGCTTTTTACTCGAAAAAGCTCAGTCCGGCGGAGCGAAATTATGACGTAGGGGACTGGGAGCTGTTAGCCGTGGTACAGGCCCTAAAGGTGTGGAGGCATTGGCTTGAGGGGGATCAACACCCTTTTCTCATTTTGACTGACCACCGTAACCTGGAATACATTCGGGCAGCTAGGAGACTAAATCCTCGCCAGGCTCGGTGGACTATGTTTCTAGCCCGGTTCGTGTTTAAGATCACTTACATCCCTGGGTCCCAGAACGGAAAGGCAGACGCCCTGTCTTGGCAGTATGACACAGAGGAGAGGTCCGTTGAGCCCACTCCCATACTACCGAAGTCTTGTCTGGTGGCACCGGTGGTGTGGAAGGTCGATACGGAGATCGAGCGGGCGTTACGCACCGACCCTAGCCCTCCACAGTGTCCGGTGGGTCGGACGTACGTTCCGCTCGAGGTTCGGGATCGACTCATTTATTGGGCTCACACGTCACCCTCCTCTGGGCATCCAGGTATTGGCCGGACAGTGCACTGCCTTAGCACAAAGTACTGGTGGCAAATGTTAGCCAGGGATGTGAGGGTTTATGTCTCCTCCTGCTCGGTGTGTGCCCAGTGTAAGGCGCCCAGACACTTGCCCAGGGGTAAGTTACAACCCCTGCCCGTTCCACAACGACCCTGGTCTCACCTCTCGGTGGATTTTGTTACAGACCTTCCCCCCTCACAGGGGAATACCACCATCCTGGTCGTTGTGGATCGGTTCTCGAAGGCCTGTCGTCTCCTTCCCGTGCCGGGTCTCCCTACTGCCCTACAGACCGCTGAGGCACTATTCACCCACGTCTTCCGGCATTACGGGGTACCCGAGGATATAGTGTCTGATCGAGGCCCCCAGTTTACCTCCAGAGTCTGGAGAGCGTTCATGGAGCGTTTGGGGGTTTCGGTGAGCCTTACCTCGGGTTACCACCCGGAAAGCAATGGGCAGGTCGAACGTGTAAACCAGGATGTGGGTAGGTTTCTGAGGTCGTATTGCCAGGGCCGGCCGGAGGAGTGGGCGAGGTATGTTCCCTGGGCCGAGATGGCACAGAACTCTCTCCGCCACTCCTCCACTAAACTAACTCCTTTCCAGTGTGTGTTAGGGTACCAGCCGGCTCTGGCACCTTGGCATCAGAGCCAGATCGAGGCCCCTGCGGTGGATGAGTTGGTGCGGCGCTCGGAGGAGACGTGGAACGCTGCACACGTCCATCTGCAGCGGGCCATCCGTCGACATAAGACGAGCGCCGATCTCCACCGCAGTGAGGGGCCGGTGTACACACCGGGAGATCGAGTCTGGCTCTCGACCAGAAACCTGCCCCTCCGCCTGCCCTGCCGGAAGCTGGGTCGGCGGTTTGTGGGGCCTTTTTAAAGTCCTGAGGAGATTGAACGAGGTGTGTTACAGGTTACAACTGCCAATTGATTACAAGAATATTAACCCCTCGTTCCATGTGTCTCTCCTCAGGCCGGTGGTAGCTGGTTCACTCCAGGACTATGAGATAGAAGAGACTCCTCCGCCCCGCTGGACATCGAGGGGGCTCCGGCGTACACTGTTCGGTCCATCCTGGATTCGGAGACGCCGGATGGGGGTCTCCAACATCTCGTGGAGTGGGAGGGTACGGCCCGGAGGAGCGGTGCTGGGTGCCGAGGAGGGACATCCTAGACCCGTCTCTTCTGACCGAGTTCCATCGTGGTCATCCCACGCGCCCTGCTCCGTGTCCTCCTGGTCGTCCTCGAGGCCGGGGTCGGCGCACGGCTGGTGCCGCGCGTCAAGGTGGGGGGTACTGTCACGGTTTCGGCCGAGGCTGCTCCTTCTCCTTGTTCGGGCAGGCTTCGGCGGTCGTCGTCTCCGGAGTACTAGCTGCCACCGTTCTATGTTTCGATGTTTGTTTGGTTTTGTCTGTTTTGTTATACCTGTTCCTTGTTAGTGTTAATTATGCGTCCTATTAGTTCTCTTGGGTTTTGTCATGTGTTGTGTGTAATTGTTCGTTGTCATTTTGGGATGCTGTTTCGTTTATCTCTCTGTATTGTTTTTGAAGAGAGTTCCGCACAGTGTGTGCCTTTTGTTTGCACTATACCGGTGTGCGTAAAGTTTGCTTACCTGCCAGGTTGTATTTAGCCGTGTTTGGCTTGTTCTTTTTGTCTTCACTAAAGACGTTAGTACGAAGCCTCTGTGTGTCCTGCGCTTGATTCCACACAACATCTACACTCAACCTTGACACTTCTATCTGGCTGGAATTCCATCAAGCTGGCAGTGCCAAACGCACAACATGGAAACAGTAAAATGTGCCCTGTGCCTCAAGAATGCATGTTCATATACTAGTTGAAATCAAACCAGAGTCAAGTAATTACGTCAAAGTACTTGATGTGTGCTTGATTTAGCTTTGAGTTTGCACTTTTGTGACTGTTTCATTCGTTCCATTATGCAAGGAAAACTAAAGTAAGCACAGCTGATTGAAACTAACAAAGCAGATATGTATTGTGATGAAAACATATGACTTACAAGCAACATGTATTTGATTGAACCACAATTTATCTGTCCATTGTTGATTCTCGAGGTGCAGGATGAGAGGAAGACAAGGAATGGAGACAAAGAGACCTTGATTGAAACAACTCCTCACTGCAATCTAACCCCGAACAAACCATACATCCTCTCCACAAATATTACACATGGATATAGGATCAACCCAACAGTAATATCTATAAGCCATGAAGAGATTACAACTTTAGATATTTCTTTAGCTGTGACCTCAGTATATTCACATTACATGTAAGCTCGTAGATACTGACTCTTGCTTTGTGTTCCAGACAGCAGAATTTGTGGATTTCCAGTCCGATGAAAACTACTTCCCCACATTTCAGTTGTTCTTAGAAACTGTTGTTAAAGAGTTTGATCTTCTTCTGAAAGAAAAGGAAGGTGATGAACTTGTATGGAACAGACTTGTCTGGTTGCAAGGTAACAAACATTCAGAGCTCAAATCCAATCAAATGAAGTCAGACCCGTAGTACTGTTACATGTTTTTAGTTATCTTACAGCGTTATTGTTATTGAACTATGATGTCATTATATCATATGATTATGGTTGGTTATAATGAATATACCTTTTATCAGATAGTAAAACACCATCTCTTTTCATCCTCAGCCTCACCAACAGATGTCACCTCTACAGGTACTGTTGACCTTCCACTGACATTCACCATCAATATAAACCTCTCAATAACAAACTAAAGATTCACCATCATTATAAACCTCTCAATAACAAACTAGAGATGCATCACCATTATAAGCCTCTCAATAACAAACTAGAGATTCATCACCATTATAAAAGTCTCAATAACAAACTAGAGATTCACCATCATCATAAACCTCTCAATAACAAACTAGAGATTCATCACCATTATAAGCCTCTCAATAACAAACTAGAGATTCATCACCATTATAAACCTCTCAATAACAAACTAGAGATTCATCACCATTATAAACCTCTCAATAACAAACTAGAGATTCCTCACCATTATAAACCTCTCAATAACAAACTAGAGATTCCTCACCATTATAAACCTCTCAATAACAAACTAGAGAAAGTTAATCTTATCATCCTAGATAGGATTTTAATACATCATTTCCCCCTCCCAGTTTCAGCTGTTTTCCCAGCAGCCCCTCCTGCCAACCACTCTACCTCCACTGGTAGAGCCTTCATCAGGAATCACAGGATGGCTCTAAAGACTCGCCTGGGACTCTTACAGCCCATATGCCTGCGTCTCCAGGATCGTGGGGTTCTGATTGACGAGGAGAGGGAGGAGGTGGTCAGCAAATCCACCAAGACCCTACAGAACCAAGCCCTGCTGGACATGGTGGTGAGGAAGGGGGCTCGCGCCCAGGAACACATCTACCAGGTCCTGAAGGAAGTAGATCCCTACCTGGTCGAAGACCTGGAAGAGCAGACAGTCTGAGACAGGTGCCATGGATACCACCTCACAACCTTTAGAAGATATCAAAACATTTATCAGAGACAGAGAGCAGTACTTTGAGGAGGAACCATCCTGACCAGAGGTGGTTGATGTGTAACTCACTGTAGTGCATATGTGAATATGATAATAATAGAATAATAATATGATGGTATTGTTGAACTTTTTACATTATGTCATTACCTTTATAAACACAATATTCTCTGATGATTTAGTGAAATGAATAGAAAATAATGGGGTACGAGAATAAAACACAACACAACACAATACAACACAACACAACAACACAGTACAACACAATGCAACGCAACACAATACAACACAATACAACACAACACAACACAATGCAACGCAACACAACACAACACAATGCAACGCAACACAATGTATCTAAATACTTGACTAATCCCTGAGCAGGAAGTGTCGGGAGTTGAGGGAGTGAAAAGCAACGGCAGTACAGTAAATTAAATGACTGAGAAACTCACTGTTATTTTATCATTCAAATGTTACTGAGATTTTACATTTACAGTCGCTCTTATCCAGAGCGACTTACATTTAGTGAGTGCATACATTATTATTATTATTTAATTTTTTTCATACTGGCCCCCCGTGGGAAACGAACCCACAACCCTGGCGTTGCAAGCGCCATGCTCTACCAACTGAGCTACACGGGACTACGTTAGATATGATCAAGTACGTTAGATAATTACATTTCTAAAGAACAATATGGATAGATAAATAGTGTTTTCCAGTCTTCTATGCAACCTTTCTCTTGTTACTTCTGGATTGTTGAAATTGTTAAATAAAAGTTGAAAGTCGTAGGCTACGAATGTACTGTTTTTTTTTACCCGCTCCAGAGTACAGGCCTCGGTGTAACGCTCATTCCTTCGACGATAAACACAAATCCGACCATCACCCCTGGTGAGACAAAACCGTGACTCGTCAGTGAAGAGCACTTTTTGCCAGTCCTGTCTGGTCCAGCGACGGTGGGTTTGTGCCCATAGGTGACGTTGTTGCCGGTGATGTCTGGTGAGGACCTGCCTTACAACAGGCCTACAAGCCCTCAGTCCAGCCTCTCTCAGCCTATTGCGGACAGTCTGAGCACTGATGGAGGGATTGTGCGTTCCTGGTGTAACTCGGGCAGTTGTTGTTGCCATCCTGTACCTGTCCCGCAGGTGTGATGTTCAGATGTACAAATCCTGTGCAGGTGTTGTTACACGTGGTCTGCCACTGCGAGGACGATCAGCTGTCCGTCCTGTCTCCATGTAGTGCTGTCTTAGGCATCTCACAGTACTGACATTGCAATTTATTGCCCTGGTCACATCTGCAGTCCTCATGCCTCCTTGCAGCATGCCTAAGGCACGTTCACGCAGATGAGCAGGGACCCTGTGCATCTTTCTTTTGGTGTTTTTCAGAGTCAGTAGAAAGGCCTCTATAGTGTCCTAAGTTTTCATAACTGTGACCTTAATTGCCTACCGTCTGTAAGCTGTTAGTGTCTTAACGACCGTTCCACAGGTGCATGTTCATTAATTGTTTATGGTTCATTGTACAAGCATGGAAAACAGTGTTAAAACCCTTTACAATGAAGATCTGTGTTATTTGGATTTTTATGAATTATCTTTGAAAGACAGGGTCCTCAAAAGGACGTTTCTTTTTTTGCTGAGTTTAGATACTCATTTTACTTTAATGTGAATGTTTTACAATAGGTTAATGGTAGCCACATCTCCGAATAACAGCACACCCTGGAGGTTAACGTTAATGGCTACTTCCTGATGTAGCCTATGTTAATTTCTCACAGCTGATGGGTTGATTGCTCTTATCCTCCACGGGATCAGTGTCCCGCATATGGGACCGGTTGAGCTAACGTGCGCTAATGTGATTAGCATGACTGTTGTAAGTAACAGCAAACTTTCCAGGACATAGACATGTCTTATATGGGCAGAAAGCTTACATTCTTGTTAATCTAACTGCACTGTCCAATTTACAGTAGCTATTACAGTGAAAAAATACCATGTTATTGTTTGAGGAGAGTGCACAACAACAAAAAACGTATCACGGCAACTGGTTTGATACATTCACCTCTGAAGGGAAATAATGTACTTACATTCAGTAATCTTGCTCTGATTTGTCATCCCGAGGGTCCCAGAGATAAAATGCAAACACTTTGTTTGATAAAAATGTTTTATTCAAATGTAGGAACTGGAATCTACAGTTTGAACCCCTGCTGTCTTTGGCTCCACACCCACCCCGCCCAGCCATCTAGATGTGTGAAAGTTAATGTATAAGCTAATGATCCATCATGTATGACATTCCTGGGAGTGTGTAAACTTACATTTTGTATTACCATATCATTGTTGTATGTTCTCTATAGTTATGCACTTGAAAATGTATCAATTGACCAATTCGGCACATTTGGGTAGACTTGATACAAAAATAGTCCAGTATTGCAATGCTTCACTGGATCAATCTGAAACTTTTGCACACACACTGCTACCATCTAGTGGCCAAAATCTAAATTGCGCCTAAACTGCAATATTATATCATTAAGATGATGGAACAAAAAAGAAAAATTAAAACTCATGTTTTTCTGTTTGTATTATCTTTTACCAGATCTAATGTGTTATATTCTCCTACATTAATTTCACATTTCCACAAACTTCACAGTGTTTCCTTTCAAATGGTGTCAAGAATATGCATATCCTTGCTTCAGGTCCTGAGCTACAGGCAGTTAGATTTGGGTATGTCATTTTAGGCGGAAATTGAAAAAAATTGTTGTGATCCTTATGAGGTGTGGGCCACATGTTCAGGAAGGAAATAAGGTAGGCTAGGCTAGGTTTGATTGAACATAATAATTAATATTCGGTCCAGTCGGCTGTCCATCCCTGGACTTTGTGTCAAAAATGGATCCATCTAAGGTAGGAAGAATAGGTTTGAAAGTAAACCGATTAGGCCAATGGTGTTATGCCGTGGATGATTGATGTTAGTCCTTGGAGAAGTTTGATGTAACTAGGTAGGCTACACCAGTGGTCACAATCAAGATCACCTTCGCAGTCAAAAAGCAAGCAGAGATCTACCGCTCAGATTTATTTGTAAAACAGTACTTAAAAAATGTAAGCCTATGCAACATTACTAAAAACAGTTATGTAGTAATGAAGTTTGTTCAGTCGGGCTAATACATTATCACAGCATATTGGCTATATGCCTGGCCTGTCAATATTGTTCTTCTAAAACCATATTATATTTCAAAACTCGAGCTTTGATAACAAAATAGGTCAGTTGTTGTAATACTTGTGATGTACAGCTGAGCATAAATTGAATTAATTTGCTTTTTCATTTTACTGGACTGATGGTACCTGCATCTGATGGTCAGTCTCAGCGGAGGGAGAGAGCAGCAGAGGGTCCGCCTCTCACTGACCCTGCTCTCTCCTTTCCTCCAGTGAGACATGTACAAATTCATGTTGTTTCTTTGAGCAAGTGAAATATTCCTTGATATTAAAATAGACATGACAAGCTGCTAATATTAAAACGCAGGCCTATCGATAATCTCGTCTACTAATTCATTGCAGATGCGAAGCGAGAGGAAGTAGGGCGAACCTGTTTTATGTTTTGTAGAACTGTTAAATAAACAAGTGTTGACAGTGCTGAATAAAAACGTGAAACGCAAACTCAAACAGCAGCTCTTTGCTGTATTCTTTGACAGTCTACTCTCTGGTCATGGTTTTAAAAGTTATTACATCTCATGTAGGCTGTGGGGTAGTGGAAGCTGTACTAGGCACGGTGGTTTGAGCTATCCGATTGGCCCGTACAGTGGACGCACTTGATTTAACTACAGCTATCCTTGTTCAGACAAATTAAATGGTTCAAAAATGGGAACACTTTGCTCCGCGAAAAGTTGAATAAATAAATAAATAAATAAAGGAGCGCGATCGACTGGTTGTTGACCACTGGGCTACACCCACTAACACGGAAGTGAGAGATCATTTTATTCGATCACAGATTCACATAATCTAGAGGTTCACATACTTTTTCCCACATAGAAATTGAATGTTGGATTAATTTCCTCAATAAAGAAAGTAAAAGGTACAATTGTTTTTGTTATTTGTTAAATCAGGGTCCCTTTATCACTTATTCGGATTTAGATGAAGATCTGATTACATTTTGGGTAAAACTCATGCAGAAATACAGAAAATGCTAAAGTTCACAAACTTTCTCTCAGCACTGTAAGTAGATCACTGCAATTGTACTGTGTGTGTGTGTGTGTGTGTGTGTGTATGTATGCTATAGTTAATTTCATGATTACATGGGATTATATATGAGAAATATTCTAGTACGCCTTAATATGAATATGTTTTTTGTTTTAAATCAGTAACCAGTAATTCTATTCCCATCTTAAATTCGTTCACACTTGTTGTTTTAGACACCTCCATGTTGGATGTTCCAGCTCTGCGGCTGACCACTCTGGAGGAGCTCACTGAAGAACAGCTGAAGACATTTCAGTCTTACTTGACTATTGGCTGGATGTTAGGCTTTCCTCCCATCCCAGAGAGTCAGCTGGAGAACGCTGACAGACAGGACATAGTGGATCAGATGGTGAAGAGATACGACCAAGAGAGAGCTGTGAAGAACACACTGATGATCCTGAGGAGGAAGCAGCTGAATGATCTGACAGAGAAGTTACAGAGAGATCACAGAGGAGGTAACACAGCAAGACAATAGATCTATCATTATACGATCGGGTTCCATGATGGGAAGTTAAGAGATTATATTCACACAAGATCCATCCTGCTGTTGCTGAGCTGAAAATGTCAAGTAAAATGAAAAACAAAAAGCAACTGAAAGCAACTGACTCCATAATAACATTGAATAGGCCCCTCTTTAATTTATTGTGTGTATCCAGGTGATGTCATTGTGATTAAACAGCACTCAAACTATCCTACATAAAATCAATAACACAGTGGTTCAGTGGTTCAAAGACACTTACATTTTTTGTCTTGCCAATTCACCCTCTGAATGGCACACATACACAATCCGTCTCAACTGTCTCAAGGCTTAAAAATCATTCTTTAACCGGTCTCCTCCCCTTCATCTACACTGATTGAAGTGGATTGAACACATGACATCAATAAGGGATCATAGCTTTTCACTTGGATTTACCTGGTCTGTCTATGTCATGGGAAGAGCAGGTGTTCGTAATGTTTTGTACACTAAAAATGTTTAGTATTATTGGAGATGGACTTTGAGGGTTACTTACAATGTCTTTCTCTCTGCAGCTCTCTCTCTCTCTCGCTGTACCTCTCTTTCTCTCTGTAGCTCTCTCTCTCTGTAGCTCTCTCTCTCTCTGAAGCTCTCTCTCTCTGTAGCTCTCTCTCTGTAGCTCTCTCTCTCTGTAGCTCTCTCTCTCTCTCTCTCTCTGTAGCTCTCTCTCTCTCTCTCTTTGTAGCTCTCTCTCTCTGTAGCTCTCTCGCTCTCTCTCTCTCTCTCTCTCTCTCTCTCTCTCTCTCTCTGTAGGTCTCTCTCACTGTGTAGATCTCTCTCTCTGTAGCTCTCTCTCTCTCTGTGTAGGTCTCTCTCTCTCTGTAGGTCTCTCTCTATGTGTAGGTCTCTCTCTCTGTAGCTCTCTCTATCTCTCTGTAGGTCTTTCTCTCTGTGTAGCTCTCTCTCTCTCTCTCTCTCTGTAGCTCTCTCTCTAAAGGAAAGAAAATGAAAATTACTGGTAGTTCTTCTAGTGTGTGTGTGTATGGAGGCATTGGGCAGCAAAGACACTGGAATCCAACAGGACAAAGATGAACTGTTCACAGTGAGGAGGAGAGGTGATGGAGACAGAAGAACAGAAAACAGGTAAACTTGACATGGAAACATACTTCTATATCAGCAATATTTTCTATCTATTCTGTTGATTTGAATCTAGGAAACCCCAAAGCTGTCAGTCCTAGATCTGGATGAGCTGTTGGACTGTCCTCCCATCCTAGAGAGACCACTGGAGATGGACTGTCCTCCCATCCTAGAGAGACCACTGGAGATGGACTGTCCTCCCATCCTAGAGAGACCACTGGAGATGGACTGTCCTCCCATCCTAGAGAGACCACTGGAGATGGACTGTCCTCCCATCCTAGAGAGACCACTGGAGATGGACTGTCCTCCCATCCTAGAGAGACCACTGGAGATGGACTGTCCTCCCATCCTAGAGAGACCACTGGTTATGGACTGTCCTCCCATCCTAGAGAGACCACTGGAGATGGACTGTCCTCCCATCCTAGAGATCCCACTGGAGATGGACTGTCCTCCCATCCTAGAGAGACCACTGGAGAAGGACTGTCCTCCCATCCTAGAGAGACCACTGGAGATGGACTGTCCTCCCATCCTAGAGAGACCACTGGAGATGGACTGTCCTCCCATCCTAGACATCCCACTGGAGATGGCTAACAGTCTCAACACAGAGGTAGCTGTGAACACCCAGGAGAACACCCAGAGGATGGACGAGGAGTTGGGAGAGAAAGGGGTAACAGCTATACAGCTAATATATTAATCTGGAACAAACATCTGGAAGTTGTATAGAAAAACATGATGATTGATCTATATTTGGTTCTCTTTAGGTTCTCCTCTCTTCCTGGAACACCATCACATGGTAAGACCCTCACTGGACTGAGAGAAAGACTGAAATTAAAAACTATTTTTCACTCTACTGGTTTAATTACAGTATCTATTGTTTCTACATTTTAGAGTTCTCCAGATGAATTTACACCTGAAATCCACGATCAGGACAACAGGGGAGAATACCGGTAATTTGATATATTTAATGTTTCTTATTGGTAGTGTGCATAAAAGAAGGACAATACCTTAAATCCAGGAAATCTCATTAAAATGAAATCCTTCACCATTGTTTGTTCTACAGGTTCCAGTGCCCCAGTCCAGGTCTGTTCCAGTGCAGTATAACAGGCCTGGTGTTTAGGATGGAGGGAGAGGGAGAGGTGCTCTATAGGACAGTCCCCTGGAACAGGAGGCTTCTAGCCCAGAGAGGCAAGAGACCTGCAGGACCCCTGTTCAACATTGACTACCCTCTGAAGTCTGTCTGCCAACTACACCTCCTACACTGTCAGATTCATTCTGGTGAGTATTTTCATGAATGCCCTAAACAAGATTGTAAATTAATTTGTTCATTGCCTCATTTGTCATTGCTATTGTAGTATATCAGAGAAAGCACAATGTTCTCTTTTGGGAGATTCTCAATTGGAAAAAGTCTGCCTAAAAATAGTAGTAATAATAAGAATAATTGTCGTAATAATAGTAATAGTAGTAATAGTAGTAATAATAATAATATTAGTAATATATGGCCATTTAGCAGACTTATGTCACGGATTCTGCCGAGGCTGCTCCTCCTCCTTGCTCGGGCAGGCTTCGGCGTTCGTCGTCCCCGGAGTACTAGCTGCCACCGTTGGATGTTTCGATGTTTGTTTGGTTTGGTCTGTCTGTTGCACCTGTGTCCGTTTGTGTCTAATTATGTGTCCTATAAGTTTTCTGCTTTGTGTACGTGAGTTTGTGTGTTGTTATCCGCCTGTCCGTTGATGTCTGAGTTTTGTGCTCATTTAGTTAGTGTTTTACGCACTGCGTGCGTAATCTCTTGCCTCCAGTGTTTGAGGCCCGTTTGTTTCTGTATTGTATATTTAACTAGTAAAGTCTGTTTGACTGAGCTTCTGTGTCCTGCGCCTGACTCCGACTCCGCATCCACATCAACCCGATTGACAGAACAACACACCCGCTATGGAGTCAGCAGGAGCAGCGGCGGCACCCAAGTCACTGGAGGATCGGATCAGCGAGCAAGACGCCATGATCCGGCAACTCGGGTCCGCCATGAATGAGGTGACGAACACTCTGCACCGATTGGTAACTAGAGAGGTGCCCACACCTCCGCCCACCTTACCATCACCATCGGTCAGTCCTCCCATCCCAGCACCGGAACCCAGTGGAATTAGGCTCTCGCTCCCGAGGGCGTATGATGGCACTGCAGCCGGGTGTCAGGGGTTCCTCCTGCAGGTGGAACTTTACCTGGCCACCATACACCCGGCGCCCTCGGGATACGAGAGCGTCTCCGCCCTCATCTCCTGTCTCTCCGGCAAGGCGTTGGAGTGGGCCAATGGAGGGGAATAGACGCCGCCACCATCACCTACCGCTTCAGGGCAGTTTTCGACCATCCACCTGAGGGGAAAGCGGCGGGGGAGCGTCTGTTCCACCTCCGACAGGGGAAGAGGAGCGCACAGGAGTTCGCACTGGAGTTCCGGACTCTAGCGGCGGATGCAGGGTGGAATGAGAGGGCCCTCATCGACCATTATCGATGCAGTCTTAGTGAGGACGTTCGTCGTGAGCTGGCCTGCAGGGACACCAACCAATCTTTCGACCAGTTGGTGGACATGTCCATCCGTCTCGATACCCTGCTGGCTACCCGCGGACGTCCCGAATGGGGGTCGTCCATTCCATCCTCCAGCACCTCCGAGCCGATCCCTATGGAGCTCGGGGGTGCTGGCGCTAGAGAGAGGAGGAGGGAGAACCCGAGGGGGGCCGTCCCCTGCATCAACTGTGGCCGTGGAGGGCACACTGCGGCTAGGTGCTGGGGAGGGTCTCCTGGGAGAGGGGACAACAGGTCACGCACTGGGGAGTCATTTCAGGTGAGTAGGCGCCCCACTTACCCAGAGCTCTCTGTTGTTCACCTGTGTATACCTGTGCAATTTCCACAGGTGGCACCTCATTCCCAGCATAAGGCGCTAGTAGATTCAGGCGCAGCTGGGAATTTTGTTGATCGTAAATTTTGTTCTAGGTTAGGAATTCCCCTCCGGCCGGTGGAAGCCCCCTTCCCTGTCCATGCCCTAGACAGCCGGCCGCTGGGGTCGGGGTTGATTAGAGAAGTCACAGCACCACTTAAGATGACTACGCAGGGGGGTCATGAGGAGACCATTCAGTTATATCTGATCGACTCTCCTGCGTATCCCGTGGTGCTGGGGCTTCCCTGGTTAATCGCCCATGATCCTACCATTTCGTGGCAACAGAGGGCTCTTATGGAGTGGTCTGCCCAGTGTGTAGGGAGATGTCTAGGTGTTTCCGTAGGGGCGACCTCGGTGGAGAGTCCGAACCAAGTGCCAGCAATGCGCATTCCCCCTGAATATGAGGATCTAGCACTCGTGTTCAGCAAGACAAGGGCAACACGGTTGCCACCTCATAGACAGGGGGATTGTGCGATAGACCTCCAAACAGGAGCGGCACTCCCGCGGAGCCGTGTGTATCCCCTGTCTCAAGAGGAGACAGCGGCTATGGAGACTTACATAGCCGAGTCCTTGGGACAGGGATACATACGGCCCTCCACTTCCCCGGTTTCCTTGAGTTTCTTCTTTGTGAAGAAGAAGGACGGGGGTTTGCGCCCGTGTATTGATTACCGTAGTCTCAATCAGATCACGTTTAAATACAGTTATCCTCTTCCTCTGATTGCGACTATGACTGAATCATTACGCGGAGCGCGGTTCTTCACAAAGTTGGATCTCAGGAGCGCGTACAATCTGGTGCGCATTAGGGAGGGAGATGAATGGAAAACAGCATTTAGCACCACCTCGGGTCATTATGAGTATCTCGTCATGCCATACGGGTTAATGAATGCTCCTTCAGTCTTCCAATCCTTTGTGGACGAGATTTTCCGGGACATGCATGGGCAGGGTGTGGTGGTGTACATCGACGAAATCCTAGTGTACTCTTCTACATGAGCCGAGCATGTAGCCCTGGTGCGCCGAGTGTTGGGGAGGCTGTTGGAGCATGACTTGTATGTCAAGGCAGAGAAATGCTTGTTTTTCCAGGAGTCCATCTCCTTTTTGGGTTATCGGTTGTCCGCGTCAGGTGTGAAGATTGAGGTTGACCGTGTGTCAGCCGTGCGTAATTGGCAAACTTCAACCACTGTTAAAGAGGTGCAGCAGTTTTTTGGCTTTGCTAATTACTACCGGAGGTTTATCCGGGGCTTTGGACAGGTGGCAGCTCCCATTACGTCCCTGCTGAAGGGGGGCCCGGTGCGGTTGCAGTGGTCAGATGAAGCGGACAGGGCATTTGTAAAACTGAAGAACCTGTTCACTTCGGCTCCGGTGCTGGCGCATCCGGACCCCGCTTTACCATTCCAAGTGGAGGTGGACGCGTCAGAGGCCGGTATTGGGGCAGTTCAGTCGCAACGGTCCGGCACGCCACCTAAACTCCGCCCCTGTGCGTTCTATTCTAAGAAGCTCAGCCCGGCGGAGCGAAATTATGACGTAGGGGACAGGAGCTGTTAGCCGTGGTTCAGGCCCTAAAGGTGTGGAGGCATTGGCTTGAGGGGGCTCAACACCCTTTCCTCATTCTGACTGACCACCGTAACCTGGAGTACATCCGGGGAGCTAGGAGATTAAACCCTCGTCAGGCTAGGTGGAATATGTTTCTAACCCGGTTCATTTTTTAAATAACGTACATCCCAGGGTCCCAGAACGGTAGGGCAGACGCCCTGTCCCGGCGGTATGACACAGAGGAGAGGTCCATTGAGCCCACTCCCATCCTGCCGGAGTCTTGTCTGGTGGCTCCGGTGGTGTGGGAGGTCGATGCGGAGATCGAGCGGGCGTTACTACTGACCCTACTCCCCCAGAGTGTCCTGTGGGGCGGACGTACGTTCCGCTCGAGGTTCGTGATCGCCTTATTTATTGGGCTCATACGTCACCCTCCTCTGGACATCCAGGTATTGGCCGGACAGTGCACTGCCTTAGCGTGAAATACTGGTGGCCAACGTTAGCTAGGGATGTGAGGGTTTATGTCTCCTCCTGCTCGGTGTGCTCCCAGTGTAAGGTGCCTAGACACCTGCCCAGGGGGAAGTTACATCCCCTGCCCGTTCCACAACGACCATGGTCCCACCTCTCGGTGGACTTTGTGACCGACCTTCCCCCCTCCCAGGGGAATACCACCATTTTGGTCGTTGTGGATCGGTTTTCTAAGGCCTGTCATCTCCTCCCAATGCCGAGTCTCCCTACTGCCCTACAGACCGCTGAGGCACTATTTACCCACGTCTTCCGGCACTATGGGGTTCCCGAGGATATAGTGTCTGACCGAGGTCCCCAGTTCACCTCCAGAGTCTGGGGGGCGTTCATGGAACGCTTGGGGGTCTCGGTGAGCCTTACCTCGGGGTACCACCCAGAGAGCAATGGGCAGGTAGAACGAGTTAACCAGGATGTGGGTAGGTTTCTGAGGTCCTATTGCCAGGGCCGGCCGGAGGAGTGGTCAAGGTATATCCCCTGGGCAGAGATGGCACAGAACTCTCTCCGCCACTCCTCCACCAATCTAACCCCTTTCCAGTGTGTTTTAGGGTATCAGCCGGTTCTGGCACCATGGCACCAGAGCCAGATCGAGGCTCCTGCGGTGGATGATCTCCTGTGGAGATCGGCGCTCGGAGGAGACGTGGAACGCTGCACACATCCATCTGCAGCGGGCCATCCGTCGACAGAAGGCGAGCGCCGATCTCCACCGCAGTGAGGGTCCGGTGTACGCACCGGGAGATCGAGTCTGGCTCTCGACTCGAAACCTGCCCCTCCGCCTGCCCTGCCGGAAGCTGGGTCGGCGGTTTGTGGGGCCTTTTAAAGTCCTGAGGAGATTGAACGAGGTGTGTTACAGGTTACAACTGCCTATTGATTATAAGAATATTAACCCCTCGTTCCATGTGTCTCTTCTCATGCCGGTGGTAGCTGGTCCACTCCAGGAAGGTGAGGTAGGAGAGACCCCCCCGCCCCCACTGGACATCGAGGGAGCTCCGGCGTACACGGTCCGGACCATCTTGGATTCGAGACGTCGGATGGGGGGTCTCCAGTATCTCGTGGAGTGGGAGGGGTACGACCCGGAGGAACGGTGCTGGGTGCCTAGGAGGGATATCATAGATCCATCCCTCCTGACTGAGTTCCACCGTGGTCATCCCACGCGCCCTGCTCCGCGTCCTCCTGGTCGTCCCCGAGGCCGGGGTCGGCGCATGGCTGGAGCCGCGCGTCAAGGGGGGGGTACTGTCACGGATTCTGCCGAGGCTGCTCCTCCTCCTTGCTCGGGCAGGCTTCGGCGTTCGTCGTCCCCGGAGTACTAGCTGCCACCGTTTGATGTTTCGATGTTTGTTTGGTTTGGTCTGTCTGTTGCACCTGTGTCCGTTTGTGTCTAATTATGTGTCCTATAAGTTTTCTGCTTTGTGTATGTGAGTTTGTGTGTTGTTATCCGCCTGTCCGTTGATGTCTGAGTTTTGTGCTCATTTAGTTAGTGTTTTACGCACTGCGTGCGTAATCTCTCGCCTCCAGTGTTTGAGGCCCGTTTGTTTCTGTATTGTATATTTAACTAGTAAAGTCTGTTTGACTGAGCTTCTGTGTCCTGCGCCTGACTCCGACTCCGCATCCACATCAGCCCGATTGACAACTTATAGTCATGCGTGCATATTATCCTCGACTCCTCAATCCTCCTTTCCTCCGAAAACCCAAAAGTGGCCATATGTAGGAGAGTGTCAATTTGTTAAAAGGTGAACGGAGATAATCATAGTAATAATAGTAGTAATAATAGTAATAATAATATTGATAATAGTAATAATAGTAATAATAATATGGAGAACTGAAGATGCTCAGGTCTATCCTCCTGCGGAATCAGCCCTTTGAAACAGCTGTTGTTTTCTCATAAGAGAGAAGCATGCCTATCTTATAAAAACAATACTTCTCCTTTTATCTATAAAACGTCTAGCACAACTAACTACATTTATTTTTACCACTTTACACATGTAATCTGGGATTCCACCCCTGTAAATGTCATTTGCATGATAAGGCGCTAGTGGAGAAGGAGAGTCTCGTTTCATACAAGCACATTTGTTTCCACATTCCCTCTCTTAACCTCCTCTAACCTTTGACCTTTTTCCAAAGGAGGCGATGAGAGTATGCGAGGAATTGAGGAAACCAATTGAGATTCTCTTTCTTTCCTAGAGGGTGGATGTGACTTCCTGTCTGTAGCCCATATGACTGATGATGACAAAGTGGAGTTTATCCATCCTCTTGAGATAACAGATACACATGTCATAATAAACATCACTGGATTCTCTGCTCATGGTGATGTCACGGATCATGATGCTCCCATCTCACCTATCCACGGGCTTGTGTTGTTATTCCACCAACTGTTTGTCCCTGAAGAGAGGTCTATCCTGAATGTGTTGTTGCTTCCCAGAAATGTTGTGATCAGGGAGGTAAGCATAACTAAGATTTCAAACCCCACTTCTATCTGGCTAGAATTCCATCAAGCTGGCAGTGTCAAACACACAACATAGAAAAATAACATTTTCTCTGTGCCACAAGAATGCATGTTAATATAGTTGTTGACACCAAACCAGAATCAAATAATTCTGACAAATTACTTGCTGAGTGCTTGATTTAGCTTGGAGTTTGCACAACGTGTATTTTATTGAAGCACAATTTATCTGTCCATTGTTGATTCTCAAGGTGCAGGATGTGAGGAAGACAAGGAATGGATACAAAGAGACCTTGATTGAAACAACTCCTCACTGCAATCTAACCCCGAACAAAACATACATCCTCTCCACAAATATTACACATGGATATAGGATCAACCCAACAGTAATATCTATAAGCCATAAAGAGATTACAACTTTAGATATTTATTTAGCTTTGACCTCAGCATATTCACATTACATGTAAGATCGTAGATACTGACACTTGCTTTTTGTGTTCCAGACAGCAGAATTTGTGGTTTTCCAGTCCGATGAAAACTACTTATCCACTTTTCAGTTGTTCTTAGAAACTGTTGTTAAAGAGTTTGAACTTCTTCTGAAAGAAAAGGGCAGTACTGAAAATGTATGGAACGGACTTGTCTGGTTGCCAGGTAACAGACATTCAGAGCTCAAATCCAATCAAATGAAGTCAGACCTGTTGTACTGTTACATGTTTTTAGTTCTCTTACAGCGTTATTGTTATTGAACTATGATGTCATTATATCATATGATTATGGTTGGTTATAATGAATATACCTTTTATCAGATAGTAAAACACCATCTCTTTTCATCCTCACCAACAGATGTCACCTCTACAGGTACTGTTGACCTTCCACTGACATTCACCATCAATATAAACCTCTCAATACCAAACTAGAGATTCATCACCATTATAAACCCCTCAATAACAAACTAGATTCGTCACCATTATAAACCTCTCAATAACAAACTAGATTTGTCACCATTATAAGCCTGTCAATAGCAAACTAGAGATTCATCATCATTATAAACCTCACAAAGCCAATAACAAACTAGAGATTCACCACCATTATAAACCTCTCAATAACAAACTAGAGATTCATCACCATTATAAACCTCTCAATAACAAACTAGAGATTCATCACCATTATAAACCTCTCAATAACAAACTAAAGAAAGTTCATCTTAGACAGTATCTTATCATCCTATATAGGATTTTAATACATCATTTCCCCCTCCCAGTGTCAGCTGTTTCCCCAGCAGCCCCTCCTGCCAACCACTCTACCCTCCCTGGTAGAGGCTTCATCAGAAATCACAGGATGGCTCTAAAGACTCGCCTGGGACTCTTGCAGCCCATTCTCTCGCATCTGGAGTATCACAAAGCTCTGAATTGTCACGAGTTGCTAAGCCAGAACCCAGAAGCAGACCAGGACAAGGTAAGTTGAAACGAAGGTGAGTGTTTATTACAAATTCAAGAGTGATGCTGAATAATCCAGGGAACAGAGCGGGCGGCGTTGATTAGTTGTTGGGGGTGCAGTGGTTGATCCCATCCTGGGTCGGCAGCCGCCGACCACCAGGCAGAGGTTGGATGAAGGTTCGGACGGGTGACTGCAGATGGAACAAAACGGGGGTAAGTAAGCAACAAACCAACAAGGTGCAAAAACAACAAAACTAACGCTAGGCTCTAAGACTGATACTCTGGTAAACCTACTGTTCATGGCTAACGATCCGGCAGGGGACTGGATGTTAGGCCAGAGCCTAAGAAGGGTGATGATCAGGACCAGGTGTGCAGATTGCTGATGGGATGCAGGTGCGGAAATCAAGAGAGCTCCCCGGAGCGTTCCCGAACCCTCGGGAAACTGGAGATCACGAACAGAAAAACTAGTCACCAGACAGGACCCGACTCAGACTGCCGGGATCGTTACATGAATGCTGAGGAGAGGGAGGAGGTGGTCAGCAAATCCACCAAGACCCATACTAGTTGAAATCAAACCAGAGTCACGTAATTACAGTGGCTTGCGAAAGTATTCACCCCCCCTAGGCATTTTTCCTATTTTGTTGCCTTACAACCTGGAATTTAAATGGATTTTTGGGGGTTTGTGTCATTTGATTTACACAACATGCCTACCACTTTGAAGATGCAAAATATTTTTATACAAACAAGAAATAAGACCAAAAAAAACAGAAAACTTGAGCGTGCATAACTATTCACCCCTCCAAAATCAATACTTTGTAGAGCCACCTTTTTGCAGAAATTACAGCTGCAAGTCTCTTGGGGTATGTCTCTATAAGCTTGGCACATCTAGCCACTGGGATTTTTGCCCATTCTTCAAAGGCCAAACTGCTCCAGCTCCTTCAAGTTGGATGGGTTCCGCTGGTGTACAGCAATCTTTAAGTTATACCACAGATTCTCAATTGGATTGAGGTATGGGCTTTGACTAGGCCATTCCAAGACATTTAAATGTTTCCCTTTAAACCACTCAAGTGTTGCTTTAGCAGTATGGTTAGGGTCATTGTCCTGCTGGAAGGTGAACCTCCGTTCCAGTCTCAAATCTCTGGAAGACAGAAACAGGTTTCCCTCAAGAATTTCCCTGTTTTTAGCGCCATCCATCATTCCTTCAATTCTGACCAGTTTCCCAGTCCCTGACAATGAAAACATCCCCACAGCATGATGCTGCCACAACCATGCTTCACTGTGGGGATGGTGTTCTCGGGGTGATGAGAGGTGTTGGGTTTGCGCCAGACCTAGAGTTTTCCTTGATGGCCAAAAAGCTCAATTTTAGTCTCATCTGACCAGAGTACCTTCTTCCATATGTTTGGGGATTCTCCCACATGGCTTTTGGCGAACACCAAACGTGTTTGCTTATTTTTTTCTTTAAGCAATGGCTTTTTTCTGGCCACTCTTCTGTAAAGCCCAGCTCTGTGGAGTGTTTGGCTTAAAGTGGTCCTATGGACAGATACTCCAATTTCCGCTGTGGAGCTTTGCAGCTCCTTCAGGGTTATCTTTGGTCTCTTTGTTGCCTCTCTGATTAATGCCCTCCTTGCCTGGTCCGTGAGTTTTGGTGGGCGGCCCTCTCTTGGCAGGTTTGTTGTGGTGTCATATTCTTTCCATTTTTTAATAATGGATTTAATGGTGCTTAGTGGGATGTTCAAAGTTTCTGATATTTTTTTATAACCCAACCCTGATCTGTACTTCTCCACAACTTTGTCCCTGACCTGTTTGGAGAGCTCCTTGGTCTTCATGGTGCCGCTTGCTTGGTGGTGCCCCTTACTTAGTGGTGTTGCAGACTCTGGGGCCTTTCAGAACAGGTGTATATATACTGAGATCATGTGACAGATCATGTGACACTAGAACACACTGTACAACTCCTCGGCCGCTGGTCCTCTCAAGCCTATCATTCATACATCCGTTCTGACATCAACAACATCAGGACAGCCCATAACATGTCATCTCTAAGAACCTGCATTAACTCAGGCACAGTCCTCCAGTCTCTGCCTCATTTCACGGACAACATCTACCTCACGCACCGTATCCTACCCAACCAGCCAAAGAGGATTGGCTCCCCAGCTGATCCTGGTTCCTCTCAAGGTTTCTCTTCCTTTAAGGGAGTTTATTTTCTTTTCTTGCCACCATCGCTTCTGCTTGCTCTCCTGGGGTCTAAGGTTGGCTCACTCTGTGGGCATTTCGTCCATACACCTTTACTACCTCAAGCGATATCACCAACCATTCAGCACCTGCAGTCCAGAACAGCTCCCTTCCTCTCCAGGATCCGACAGGAGAGTTGTCTTCACCACAGCAGCCTAACTACCACGTCCTGACGGTGTAGTCTACCTGAGGCTCCAAGCCAAACCATACAGAGTCAACCCCTCCGCATCCCTCCTCTGAGGCCTCTGCTTCATCCGGTCCATTCTCATTTCCTGAATCCACGTTCTCACATCCATTCTCATTTCCTGAATCCACGTTCGCACATCCATTCCATTTCCTCAATAAATATTCTAAACCCATTTAATGTCTGATCCTTAAACTGGTGAATACTGTAGCCTTACGTAGAGACTCAATACAAGACCCTGATATGACCTATTTACCATAAACAATGTCTGGTTAAAGGTAAATGTATTCTCATCATTTTATTGGTTTTGCTCTTTCATACACAGCCACGCCACCAAGGGATGACTCAGCAGGTAAATGGCTTACATCAAGGGTTTCACTTAGTAGTTGGCTGAAAGTTATTGAATTAAAACCTTTACTGATCTACTATGCCGGTATATGGATATTCATATTGATCGTAGTCTTTACATTCTTTAATATATATATTGTTTTTGTGTGGAGAGTGAGCTTGGGGAAAAGTTTGATTAAACATTTGATTTAACAGTGGTCCACACGTTTTACAATTTGACCAGCTAGGCATTCCGTATGATAGAGGGATGGTCATTATTTTGCATAGTCAGCTTTGACAGGAATGAAATCACAGGAATGGGGAAAACCTGAGACTAAAATAGATACTCATTTTATTATCTTACCTCCACTCTAGTGACAACGAGGACTACTGTTCAAGAACGGATTCTAGAGACACTGGAGGGACTGGACAAAAAAGAGCTGAACAAATTTCAGTGGCACCTGACCAATTTAAAGAGTGTGAACGGCTTCCCTCACATCCAGAAGAGCGAACTGGAGAAGGCTGAAACGCACGACATAGTGGATAAGATGGTGCAGCGCTACGGCCCTGAGGAAACTCTGAAGATCTTAGTGAACATCCTGACAAAGATGCACCACAACGATCTCTCTGATAGGTTACAGAATAATCACTGAGGAGTTTAAAGATGACCAGCAGCAGCCATACCACCCTGCACCCAATCACTGCTTTGCTTAAGGGAAACCTGCACTAACTGAAAGTCTTTATTAGTTTTAAAGTTCTTTAGCAGCAGCAGAGGTCTTGTTAAACGTGAGGTCATCTACCAGACAACCTACCTGTGTTACTCTGGTACACTAGCTGCAGACTACAAGATCAGGGACTGTTTTTTAATAGACTCCTAATATGATGGAGGAATATTTTTATATATTTTCATGTATTATATATTTTATGTAGTATTTTATGTGTTTTTACACAATGTCTGTACATTTAATTTCTATCTGGAACATGGTGAATGTTTAATCCTCTTGGACAAATCTCAGGTAACAACTACCAACTGAATTGTACTGTACAGCTATACTGGCTGAACACGAGATCAAGCTATATCTCTGTTTGGGTATAGTGTATAAGTTTATATAATTGTATTTTAAAGCGCATCCATCTTTTAAAATGTTAATGTCATTATTTTTCAACAATAAGGACTAGTTGTGTAATTTTGGGATTGATAATGAGAACTAGACTCACTCTTGAGATAAGAAATATATATTCTTTATCCCGAAACATTTTTAAGGTTAGGTATGATGTTTTGGCCATATTGGCCTTAATCAGACTGACTCTCAGGAACAAATTTCACTCTCAGGGAAAAACATATTTTATAGTGTATATGGTATAGTGTTTTTTTAATTGGAGTAATCTATTTTTCATTTAAATGTTATTATTCATCCGCACGCACAAATGCATCCCAGTTCTGATCTTTTAATTTCCACTAATTGGTCTTTTGATCAATCACATAAAATATTTTCACATCAGCTCATTTTCAGAGCTGATCTGATTGGTCAAAATACCAACTGGGGGGGGGGGAGATCTGAATTGGTCTGCCTGTGTTAACATATTCATCAACTCACTGAATATTTCTATGACACATTCTCCAAATAAAAAGTAATGGTAATTTCCTGCTGAACCACCAGGGGACGATAGAGTCCAGGATAAGTCTCCGCCCCATCCTCAGTGACCTCCAGCACCACAGGGTTCTCAGTGAGCAGGAGATAGCAGGGTTGGGGTTCCATTTCAATTCAAGTCAATTCAGGAAGTACACTGAAATTCCAATTATCTTCCATGCTTTTCAATGAGGAAAACGTAGAATAGGAATTTGGTTTACTTCCGGAATTGGCTGGAATTTAATTGGAATTGACCAAGAACGAGAAAAGTGAAGGATGTCTTATATTTAACAAGAGGCTAAATATCTATCTATTTGCAACATTGTGAAAGTTTAACGGTCTTGAATGAGCCCCAGGTCTCAGGCAAGGTGACATCACTGTGAGGCTACTGTCTACCAGACAACCTACCTGTGTTACTCTGGTACACTGGCTGCAGACTACAAGATCAGGGACTATGATGTTTTTAATAGTCATAAAATAAATTGTTTTAAATTACTGAGTATGTTTACATGCACAGTAATATAATTAATAGTAATATATTAATCTGACTATCCAGCATGTAACCATACTCACTGTAGTGCATATGTGAATATGATAATAATAGAATAATAATATGATGGTATTGTTGAACTTTTTACATTATGTCATTACCTTTATAAACACAATATTCTCTGATGATTTAGTGGAATGAATAGAAAATAATAGGGTACGAGAATAGAACACAACACAACACAATACAACACAACACAACACAATACAATACAACACAACACAACACAATACAACACAACACAACACAATACAACACAACACAACACAATACAATACAACACAACACAACACAATACAACACAACATAACACAATACAACACAACACAATACAATACAACACAACACAATACAATACAACACAACACAATACAACACAACACAACACAATACAACACAACACAACACAACACAACAACACAATACAACACAACACAACACAATAATACAACACAACACAACAACACAACACAACACAACACAACAACACAATACAACACAACACAACACAACACAACAACACAATACAACACAACACAACACAACAATACAACACAACACAACACAACAACACAATACAACACAACAACACAATACAACACAATACAACACAACACAACACAATACAACACAACAACACAATACAATGCAACACAACGCAACACAACACAATACAACACAACACAACACAATACAATACAACAACACAATACAACAACACAATGTATCTAAATACTTGACTAATCCCTGAGCAGGAAGTGTTGGGAGTTGAAGGAGTGAAAAGCAGCAGCAGTACAGTAAATTAAATGACTGAGAAACTCACTGTTATTTTATCATTCAAATGTTACTGAGATCAAATACGTTAGATGATGACATTTCTAAAGAACAACATGGATAGATAAATAGTGTTTTCCAGTCTTCTATGCAACCTTTCTCTTGTTACATCTGGATTGTTGAAATTGTTAAATAAAAGTTTAAAGTCGTAGGCTATGAATTTACATTTTATGTACCAAATGTACAGTACCATTCAAAGGTTTGTACACACCTACTCATTCAAGGGTTTTTCTTTATATTTTACTATTTTCTACATTGTAGAATAATAGTGAAGACATCAACACTCCAGAGTGGCGCAGTGGTCTAAGGCATGCAGTGCTAGCTAGAGATCCTGGTTCGAATCCAGGCTCTGTTGTAGCAGGCCGCCATGGTGCGGCGTCGTCCACGCACAGAACGAGCAGTATGGCTGGTGGCATTGTCATGCTGGAGGGTCGTGTCAGGATGAGCCTGCAGGAAGGGTACCACATGAGGGATGAGGATGTCTTCCCTGTAACGCACAGCGTTGAGATTGCCTGCAATGACAACAAGCTCAGTCCGATGATGTTGTGACACACCGCCCCAGACCATGATGGACCATCCACCTCCAAATCAAGGACTCAGTGTAACGCTCATTCCTTCGACGATAAACACAAATCCGACCATCACCCCTGGTGAGACAAAACCGTGACTCGTCAGTGAAGAGCACTTTTTGCCAGTCCTGTCTGGTCCAGCGACAGTGGGTTTGTGCCCATAGGTGACGTTGTTGCCGGTGATGTCTGGTGAGGACCTGCCTTACAACAGACCTACAAGCCCTCAGTCCAGCCTCTCTCAGCCTATTGCGGACAGTCTGAGCACTGATGGAGGGATTGTGCGTTCCTGGTGTAACTCGGGCAGTTGTTGTTGCCATCCTGTACCTGTCCCGCAGGTGTGATGTTCAGATGTACCGATCCTGTGCAGGTGTTGTTACACGTGGTCTGCCACTGCGAGGACGATCAGCTGTCCGTCCTGTCTCCATGTATTGCTGTCTTAGGCATCTCACAGTACTGACATTGCAATTGATTGCCCTGGCCACATCTGCAGTCCTCATGCCTCCTTGCAGCATGCCTAAGGCACGTTCACGCAGATGAGGAGGGACCCTGTGCATCTTTCTTTTGGTGTTTTTCAGAGTCAGTAGAAAGGCCTCTATAGTGTCCTAAGTTTTCATAACTGTGACCTTAATTGCCTACCGTCTGTAAGCTGTTAATGTCTTAACGACCGTTCCACAGGTGCATGTTCATTAATTGTTTATGGTTCATTGTACAAGCATGGAAAACTGTGTTAAAACCCTTTACAATGAAGATCTGTGAAGTTATTTGGATTTTTACGAATTATCTTTGAAAGACAGGGTCCTTAAAAGGGGACGTTTCTTTTTTTGCTGAGTTTAGATACTCATTTTACTTTAATGTGAATGTTTTACAATAGGTAGCCACATCTCCGAATAACAGCACACCCTGGAGGTTAACGTTAATGGCTACTTCCTGATGTAGCCTATGTTAATTTCTCACAGCTGATGGGTTGATTGCTCTTATCCTCCACAGGATCAGTGTCCCGTATACGGGACGATTGAGCTAACGTGCGCTAATGTGATTAGCATGACTGTTGTAAGTAACAGCAAACTTTCCAGGACATAGACATGTCTTATATGGGCAGAAAGCTTACATTCTTGTTAATCTAACTGCACTGTCCAATTTACAGTAGCTATTACAGTGAAAAAATACCATGTTATTGTTTGAGGAGAGAGCACAACAACAAAAAACGTATCACGGCAACTGGTTTGATACATTCACCTCTGAAGGTAAATAATGTACTTACATTCAGTAATCTTGCTCTGATTTGTCATCCCGAGGGTCCCAGAGATAAAATGTATTATAGTTTTGTTTGATAAAAATGTTTTATTCAAATGTAGGAACTGGAATCTACAGTTTGAACCCCTGCTGTCTTTGGCTCCACACCCACCCCGCCCAGCCATCTAGATGTGTGAAAGTTAATGTATAAGCTAATGATCCATCATGTATGACATTCCTGGGAGTGTGTAAACTTACATTTTGTATTACCATATCATTGTTGTATGTTCTCTATAGTTATGCACTTGAAAATGTATCAATTGACCAATTCGGCACATTTGGGTAGACTTGATACAAAATAGTCCAGTATTGCAATGCTTCACTGGATCAATCTGAAACTTTGCACACACACTGCTACCATCTAGTGGCCAAAATCTAAATTGCGCCTAAACTGCAATATTATATTGTGGCCTTTCTCTTGCATTTCAAAGATGATGGAACAAAAAAGAAAAATTAAAACTCATGTTTTTCTGTTTGTATTATCTTTTACCAGATCTAATGTGTTATATTCTCCTACATTAATTTCACATTTCCACAAACTTCACAGTGTTTCCTTTCAAATGGTGTCAAGAATATGCATATCCTTGCTTCAGGTCCTGAGCTACAGGCAGTTAGATTTGGGTATGTCATTTTAGGCGGAAATTGAAAAAAATTGTTGTGATCCTTATGAGGTGTGGGCCACATGTTAAGGAAGGAAATAAGGTAGGCTAGGCTAGGTTTGATTGAACATAATAATTAATATTCGGTCCAGTCGGCTGTCCATCCCTGGACTTTGTGTAAAAAATGGATCCATCTAAGGTAAGAAGAATAGGTTTGAAAGTAAACCGATTAGGCCAATGGTGTTATGTCGTGGATGATTGATGTTAGTCCTTGGAGAAGTTTGATGTAAAAGTACAGTAGCTAGGTAGTCACCTACCTTTTTCTGAGTCAAGATCACCTTCGCAGTCAAAAAAGCAAGCAGAGATATACCGCTCAGATTTATTTGTAAAACAGTACTTAAAAAAATGTAAGCCTATGCAACATTACTAAAAACAGTTATGTAGTAATGAAGTTTGTTCAGTCGGCTAATACATTATCACAGCATATTGGCTATATGCCTGGCCTGTCAATATTGTTCTTCTAAAACCATATTATATTTCAAAACTCGAGCTTTGATAACAAAATAGGTAAGTTGTTGTATCACTTGTGAGGTACAGCTGAGCATAAATTGAATTAATTTGCTTTTTCATTTTACTGGACTGATGGTACCTGCATCTGATGATCAGTCTCAGTGAGACATGCACAAATTCATGTTGTTTCTTTGAGCAAGTGAAATATTCCTTGATATTAAAATAGACATGACAAGCTGCTAATATAAAAACGCATGGCCTATCGATAATCTCGTCTACTAATTCATTGCAGTTACGGCGGCGAGAGGAAGTAGGGCGAACCTGTTTTATGTTTTGTAAAAGTGTTACATAAACAAGTGTTGACAGTGCTGAAGAAAAACGTAAATGCAAACTCACTCACAAAAACAGCAGCTCTTTGCTCTATTCTTTGACAGTCTCTCTCTGGTCATGGTTTTAAAAGTTATTACATCTCATGTAGGCTGTGGGGTAGTGGAAGCTGTACCAGGCACGGTGGTTTGAGCTATCCGATTGGCCAGTACAGTGGACGCACTTGATTTAACTACAGCTATCCTAGTCCACCGGGTGGGCGGAGTTTGTCCCTTCAGACAAATTAAATGGTTCAAAAATGGGAACACTTTGCTCCGCGAAAAATTGAATAAATAAATAAATAAATAAAGGAGCGCGATCGACTGGTTGTTGACCACTGGGCTACACCCACTAACACGGAAGTGAGAAATCCTTTTATTCGATCACAGATTCACATAATCTAGAGCAGGGGTGTCAAACTCATTTTAGCTCAGGGGCCACATGGAGGAAAATCTATTCCCAAGTGGGCCGGACCGGAAAAATCATGGTATATATAACTTAAAAACAACAACTTCAGATTGTTTTCTTTGTTTTAATACGATCAACATACAACATAAAGCTGGAGCCTGAGGACAGTGTGTCCAAAATAGTACAAGCACAACATCACTATTAATCATAAAACACGTCAAGTTTATTTGAAAATTCTAAAGAAAAAAGAACACACAAACACACAATGCCTCAGTGATTAACAGAACTGTTTCACAGATCACAGAACTATATCAGGGTGTCATTTCTCAGGCAGAAATGTAGATAAAAATTATGAAATCCTGTTCCCCAAACAAGTGCAAGAACCACAGAGTCAAGAATAGGTTAAATATACAAATAAAATAAAATCAATTAAAAACAATAGCACATCAACATTAAAACATATAAACATAAATCTGAAAGCGTTGCTCAAACTCCCGTAACAGTCCAGTTATTTTTATCTTTGAACCGCTTCATGTCTGCCACATGTTGGGTCGCGCACAAATTTTTCAGACAGGGAAGTGAGCTGCATCACCACCGGCAAGTTGCGTCTCCCACAATGACAGCTTCAACTTGAAAGAACGTATGCTGTCATAATACTGCGTGACAACTTTGTTGCGCCCTTGCAGCTGTTTGTTCAAGTTATTCAGGTGCTGTGTAACATCCACCATAAATGCAAGGTCCGGCATCCATTCTGCGGAATGAAATTCTAACACTGGTTTGCCCTTTTCTTCCATGAACTGTTCAATTTCTTCTCGTAAATCAAAGAAACGCCTCAGCACAGCACCTCGGCTTAACCATCTTACCTCAGTGTGGTATGGCAGGCCATAGATGTGGTCTTTCTCTCTGAGAAGGCTGTCAAACTGACGGTGATTCAGGCTTCTGGATCGGATGAAATTAACAGTTTGGATGACCACCTTCATGACGTTATCCATCTTTAATGACTTGCAACACAAAGCCTCCTGGTGCAAAATACAGTGAAAAGTCAAAAATCACGTCCTCCATTTGCAGATTGCACTTTCTCTCTGAACTTTGTCACAACGCCTGCTTTTTTCCCAATCATTGAGGCGCACCATCTGTAGCCAGGCTGACAGCGGGACCAGTCCACTCCGACCCTGTCCAGCAGCGCCGACGAGTGCGTAAAAATATCAGCTGCTGTCGTTGTATCTGTCATCGGCACCAACTCCACGAACTCCTCGGTGACGGTCAATGTGTCATCAACTCGCGGATGAAAAAAATGGCCAGTTGTGCAACATCTGTAATGTCCGTGCTTTCATCAATTGCAACCGAAAAACGCAATAAATGACTTTACTTTTTGCTTCAACTGGCTGTCCAAATCCACTGAAAGATCGGAAATCCTGTCTGCAACTGTGTTTCTTGTCAGGCTGATATTTGCAAAGCCTGCCGCTTTTCAGGGCACACAATCTCCGCTGCCTTCATCATGCATGTTTTTACAAATTCACCCTCACTAAATGGTTTTGAAGCCACTGCGATTTCATTAGCAATGAGGTAGCTAGCTTTCACTGCAGCGTCACTGATGTCTCGGCTGTGAGTAACACAGACTGCTGTTTCTTCAGACCCGCCCAACAGTTCATTCACCTTCTCTCATCTCCGCTGTCCTTGAAAGTTGTCATATTTGTCGGCATGAAGACTCACATAGTGGCGGCGAAGGTTATATTCTTTCAGCACTGCAACATGCTCTGAACACACAAACATACAGCTTTCCCATTCAATTCCGTGATTAAATAGGATGACCATTTTTCTTGGAACACTCTGCACTCTGCGTCCACTTTTTCTCTTTTTGACAGAGACATATTGGGGCAATGAGGGTGCCAAAGCACATAATGTTAAAAGTAGAAGCCAGTAATAAATATCGCGGGCAAAAACAAAGTAGCTCTTGGCTGCACGTGCTTGACTTACTTGCTCTGCCCGGTATAAACAGTTTGCTTGCTTAACACGTTTATTATATTATTATTATATTTAACACAATTGTTATTGCGCCATCCAGTGGACGCAATTGGAACAGCAGTTTATTTTATTGAAAAATTGCAGCGCATTTTTATACAAAAAAAGACAAAAAGCATTGAGCTCACCCACCTTCTTCATGGAAGTAATTGCTACCAAGAAAAACACCTTCTAGAGAGGTGTTTCAGGGAGGCAGAATCCAATGGTTCAAAAGGCGGCTTTGCCAAAGCAGCCAAGACCACATCCAGGGGGGAATGCGTAAAGCTCCAGCCCTGGCCAATCGTGAGCCAGAGCATCCAAGCCCAGAGGCCCTGGTGGCTCCGACATGGAGTACCACAGGGGGTGGTGTGCATTGCCCAGGAGGCAAACAGGTCCACCTGTGCACTGCACCACCTGGGAATGTGACCCAGTCCCAAGTGTGGTGCCCTCCATCTAAGCAGGGTGTCAAACGTACGCCCGCGGGCGGATCAGGCCATAACGGGTATAATTTCTTCAAACGGAAGAAATCATCTCGCTGGGCCGGATTATCCGTTGCGGGCCTGATCCGGCCCGCGGGCCGTGACGTTTGACACCCCTGCTCTGGATGGAGGGCACCCCACCTTGGGACTGGAGCCTACATTCCCAGGTGGTGCGAGTGCACAGGTGGACCTGTTTGACTCCCTGTGAGAGAAGGGGATGAAGCCCAGGGGGAGTTCTACCCAGGTCCTGAGAGAAGCAGATCACTTCCTGGTCAAAGACCTGGAGAAGAAGAAAGCCTGAGAGGTAGCCATGGATACAACAACATGCAAGAGATATATCACTATACTACTAATACATTACCTGAGAGAGACAGACAGACTGAGAGGTAGCCATGGATACAACAACATCAGGAGATATATCACTATACTACTAATAAATTACCTGAGAGAGACAGACAGACTGAGAGGTAGCCATGGATACAACAACATCAGGAGATATATCACTATACTACTAATAAATTACCTGAGAGAGACAGACAGACTGAGAGGTAGCCATGGATACAACAACATCAAGAGATATATCACTATACTACTATTAAATGACCTGAGAGAGAGCAGACAGACTGAGAGGTGACCACGGATACAACAACAGGATATACCTGTTCAGAGACATAGAGCAGTACTTTGAGGAGGAGCCATCCTAACCAGAGGTGGTTGGTGTGTAACGTGATTGGACCCCATTCTCACCAGCACTCCCATCAGTCTGTAGTTTCCTATACAAGCCCCAGGTCTCAGGCACAGGTGACATCACTGTGAGGCTACTGTCTACCAGACAACCTACCTGTGTTACTCTGGTACACTGGCTGCAGACTACAAGATCATTGAATTTCTATCTGGAACATGTTGAATGTTTAATCATCCTGGACAGGT
Organism: Coregonus clupeaformis; assembly: GCF_020615455.1. Lineage (NCBI taxonomy): Eukaryota > Metazoa > Chordata > Actinopteri > Salmoniformes > Salmonidae > Coregonus > Coregonus clupeaformis. The sequence continues at coordinate 4,964,172 of NC_059209.1, forward strand.
CTCAGGCAACAACATGTGAGACTTAACATCTAGCAGACAACTGACTGGACAGCTGCACTGGCTGAACACAATATCAAGATATATCTCTGTTTAGATATAGTGTATATGTTTATATAATGGTACCTTTAAGAGCATCTTTTAAATTGTAATGTCATTATGTTCCAACAATAGGGACTAGTGGGCTCATTTTATGATAGATAAAGAGAAATAGGTGCAAATATCACTCTTCAGATTAGAAATATATCCTTTATAACAAAATCAAATCAAATCAAATCAAATTTTATTGGCCACATGCGCCGAATAAAACAGGTGCAGACATTACAGTGAAATGCTTACTTACAGCCCTTAACCAACAGTGCATTTATTTTTAATAAAAAAGTAAAAATAAAACAACAACAAAAAAAGTGTTGAGAAAAAAAGAGCAGAAGTAAAATAAAATAACAGTAGGGAGGCTATATATACAAGGGGGTACCGGTGCAGAGTCAATGTGCGGGGGTACCGGCTAGTTGAGGTAGTTGAAGTAATATGTACATGTATTAGAGGGCTGTAAAACGGCAGCCATCTTCTCCGGCACCATTCTGATAGTAAAAATATATTTTAAGGTATGACCTTTCTGCCATATCGACATTAATCAGACTGAATCTCAGGGACTAATTTCACTCTCAGGGAAATATGTTATATTTTGTTATGTATAAATATCTGGGATAGTGTTTTGTAATTGCATGAATCTATTTAATCTCTCAATTCAATTCAATTGGAATCAGCAGTAAGGGGAAGCAGCACCACTGGCCTCCCCACCACCTTTGTTATTGTTTTTGTTGCCTAGCTGCGGAGCGTCGTGCAGCATGGTAAAAATAATGGCAGTTCATATTGTGCTCTTCTATCATGTGTGTAATGATAGATCCTGTGTAGCTCAGTTGGTAGAGCATGGCGCTTGCAACGCCAGGGTTGTGGGTTCGTTTCCCATGGGGCCAGTATGAAAAAATTAATTTAAAAAAGTGTATTTACTAACTAACTGTAAGTCGCTCTGGATAAGAGCGTCTGCTAAATGACTAAAATGTAAAAATGTAATGATGTCTGAGGGGAAAACATTGTGGTTGTTTATAGTAGCTTCTTTGTTGTTGTAATATCTCAAACGGACATGGTTGTTTCACCATTATGGATTCCAGCTTTAATCAGACTGAATGTCAGGGACTCATTTCACTCTCAGGGAAATATGTTTTATTTTGTAGTGTATAACAGGGTTGTAGTCAGTTACGAATTGAATTGAGAATGCCTTAAATCTCTCTCTCGTATTCCCTCCCCTCACAGCATCACAGGCCCATGGCTCCTTCTCCTCCTCATCTGGACTTTTGAGAAACATGAATGATCGTCTAATTCAGTAGTGAGACTGTGAGAACTTGTTGGGATGGGTAGCCAGGGAACACAACCACCTCCTCCCCAGGAGTGTCAAACGTATTCCATATAGGGCAGAGTTTCTGCAGGTTTTATTTTTTTTATTTTAATTAAGACCTAGACAACCAGGAGATGGGAGTTCCCGATTAATTAGTGACCTTAATTCATCAATCAAGTACAAGGGAGGAGCGACAACCCGCAGACACTCGGCCCTCCGTGGAATGAGTTTGACAGGTGCTTCTCCCTATCAAAAATTACAGAGTAATTTCCTGCTGAACCACCTGTTTGTGCTAGAGACCAGGAAATGTCTCCTCCATCCAGTACCAGTGTCTGGGGGGTATTCAATTGGAACCAAACGTAGAAGGGAGGGACCTATCTGAATTTGTCCAATAAGAAACTCTTGCTAAATGTTTTATGATGCAAAAGACTAGTGTATCAGCATGTGTCCAAACAATATAGACAGAATTAGAACAAGTGGGAGAATCAGAGAGTAGAAAGGAGATACAATAGGTAGTAGAGATAGTTAGAGATAAAGAGGAGATAGAAAATCTGAGAGTAGAGAGTAGATACAATAGGTAGTAGAGATAGTTAGAGATAAAGAGGAGATAGACGAATCAGTAGAGAGGAGATACATAGGTAGTAGAATAGTTAGAGATAAAGAGGAGATAGAGAATCAGAGAGTAGAGAGCAGATGCGCAATAGGTAGTAGAGATAGTTAGAGATAACGAGGAGAAAGAGAATCAGAGAGTAGAGAGCAGATACAATAGTTAGTAGAGATAGTTAGAGATAAGAGGAGAGATAGAGAATCAGAGAGTAGAGTAGATACAATAGGTAGAGAGATAGTTAGAGATAAAGAGAGATGAGAATCAGAGGTAGAGAGTAGATACAATAGGTAGTAGAGATAGTTAGAGATAAAGAGGAGATAGAGAATCAGAGAGTAGAGAGCAGATACAATAGGTAGTAGAGATAGTTAGAGATAAAGAGGAGATAGAGAATCAGAGAGTAGAGAGGAGATACAATAGGTAGTAGAGATAGTTAGAGATAAAGAGGAGATAGAGAATCAGGGAGTCGGCTGTTTGAACCATCAAAGGTTACTTTGCAATTCTTGGGTAGTGGAATGACTTTTGCTTCCCTCCAGGCCTGAGGGCACACACTTTCCTGTAGCTTAGATTAAAGAGATGGAAAATAGTTAGTAGAGATAGTTAGAGATAAAGAGGAGATAGAGAATCAGAGAGTAGAGAGGAGATACAATAGGTAGTAGAGATAGTTAGAGATAAAGAGGGAGATAGAGAATCAGGAGAGTAGAGAGGAGATACAATAGGTAGTAGAGATAGTTAGAGATAAAGAGGAGATAGAGAATCAGAGAGTAGAGAGTATAAATTCTAATCAAAGGGAAGAGAGAGACTGCAGATTCTTTCAAACACCACCTTACTATAAGATTTGCAAACATGGAGCGTTTAACTATGCACCTCAACAGTTGTGCAGTTAAGGCCCAATGAACAGAGTTGTCTCTCTCCTCTTACAGAAAAAGTACAACCTATTATGTCTACTTTGCAGTTTAGCAGATGGAATCAATCGGTGGGTAACTATCTGCTGACACCGGGTATAGTCTGAATGATTAGATCGTGATTCTGCTAATCATGCTATTCTCTGTTCTCATCAGCATGTTTGTAACAGGATGTGTCACATACTGTGGTTTCAACCAGTCTTATGACTAGAACAGACAAGGACGGTTTGTATCAGTAGAGAAACACAGAAGAGACAGTTCTCAAAGGTTAATACAGAATAGACAGAGCCTATTTTGTAATTTTCCACCAAGGTGCATACAATAGTTAGTAGAAATAGTTAGAGATAAAGGTGTGTGTGTGTGTTTGTGTGATGTTCTTGTTTTGCGTCATAAATCGGCACCCCCATTCCCCTATAAATGTTCCCCCTGTTTACTTTATAGTACACTATTTTTGACCTTACCACAACATATCTACAATACATGTAATCATCGCTCTATGTAGTACTCTGTGTTTCCCGTGGTCTGTTCTGGACTTGGGTATTGTGAAGAGACCTCTGGTGGCATGTCTTGTGGGGTGTGTATGGGTGTCTGAGCTGTGAACTAGTCGCTTAACCAGACAGCTCTGTGATTTCAACATGTCAATAACTCTCACAAAGACAAGCAGTGATGCAGTTAATCTCTCCTCTACTTTGAGCTAGGAGAGATTGGCACTACAAAATATGGCACAAGACCATATGACTGGACATTAGTCCAGGTGCGACAAAACTAGGGACTGTGACTTGTTTTCTTCATAGCGCTGTCAGGAAAGCAGAGCATCGATTTATTACAGACAGACCTATCCCCATCTTAGCTACCATTGCATCAATGTGTTTTGACCATGGAAATGTACAATCCAGGGTTACACCGAGCAGTTTAGTCTCCTCAACTTTCTCAATTTCCACATTATTCATCACAAGATTTAGTTCAGGTTTAGTGTTTAGTCAATGGTTTTAACCAAATAGAATGCTTTTACATTTACATTTTAGTCATTTAGCAGACGCTCTTATCCAGAGCGACTTACAGTTAGTGAATACATATATTTTTTTTATATTGGCCCCCCGTGGGAATCGAACTGAGCTATCAACTGAGCTACATCCCTGCCGGCCATTCCCTCCCCTACCCTGGACGACGCTGAGCCAATTGTGCGCCGCCCATGAGTCTCCCGGTCACGGCCGGCTGCGACAAAGCCTGGATTCGAACCAGGATCTCTAGTGGCACAGTTAGCACTGCCTTAGACCACTGCGCCACTCAGGAGTGCATTTGAGATATTTAGTACTATCTGATTACTTGCCACCCATTCTAAAACTGACTGCAGCTCTTTGTTAAGCGTTGCAGTGATTTCACTTGCTGTGGTATCTGACGTGTATAATGTTGAGTCATCGCAATACATAGATACACAGTTTTTACTCAACGCCAGTGGCAGGTCATTAGTAAAGATTGAACAAAATAAGGGGCTTAAAAACTGCCCTGGGAAATGTCTGACTTATGTTGGAGAGGCTTCCATTAAAGAACACCCTCTGTGTTCTGTTAGACGGGTCACTCTTAAGGAAAAATGGGTGTACTATGTTGGAAATAGGTGCAGTCTGAAGACATACAACACCTATGTTTCATGTTTCATCAAATGCATTGTTGACACAGTCACTCTGTTCACATTGACAGTAAAGCAGGTTTGAAGTTTGTTATTCAAAACATAGACTCTGAGAACAGCAAGGTTAACTTCTTAGCAGAAAGGTTAGAATCTTTATTTTCTAAATCTGTGTATTCATATGCACGTCACTAAAGTTAAATTATGAGCTATAGTAGAATGTCAAGAATTATACATGAATGAAAACTTGAGTTATTGTTTTTGTTCATGAAATTTTTTATTTACATGATTTTTATTAGAATGTTAAAAAGAAATTCAGAACTAGTACACACTCTCCTAAAATAGCTGTTTGATACAACAGGTAGTATTTGATTTATTCAGGATCCCTATTAGTTCTGCCAAGGGCAGCAGCTACTTCTTCCTGGGGTCCAATCATGATTCCTACAATTACATAGCAAAGAAACAGTGCATAACACAACACATTATTAATCACCACCCTACCACAATAAATATACAATACAACACATAATTACACACTTGTTATGATGTCTCTTCATGGTGTTGTGGGAACAAGGACATTTAGTAGATAGGTAATTCTTGGTGCCACAGAATCTGGTTTCCAGTTTGTCAAGGAAGCTTACTGGTGTTTCTCTTAGAATGATTGATAGATGGGATATACTGACTTGGGGTAAAAGGTAATACCATCAAAGAAGGGAGTGCCAACAGATGTTGTGGAAGCAATATGTAACAGGGACTATAAGAAGAGAGATATTTTCTTTGTCTAGTAGTTCGGATGACAAGAGGCTGAAAGCACGTGCCTTTTGTTAGACAAACCCCGTGACCGAATCTATTAAATATTTGTATCAACTCTCCATATAATTGTTTAAGTATATTCTTGCATCCTGAATTACTTGACACCCGAGAAACTCACCATAACAACACTACTCTACCACAACATACAGTGCATTCGGAAAGTATTCAGACCCCTTGACTTTGTCCACATTTTGTTATGTTACAGCCTTATTCTACAATTGATTAAATAAATGGTTTTCCTCATTAAACTACACACACTACCCCATAATGACAAAGCGAAAACAGGTTTTTAGAAATGGTTACATATTCATTACAAATAAAAAACGTAAATACCTGCCCAACCAAACTGAGCAATCGGGGGAGAAGGGCCTTGGTCAGGGAGGTGACCAAGACCCCGATGGTCACTCTGACAGAGCTCCAGAGTTCTTCTGTGGAGATGGTAGAACCTTCCAGAAGCACAACAATATCTGCAGCAATCCACCGATCAAGCCTTCTATGGTAGAGTTGCCAGACGGAAGCCACTCCTCAGTTAGCGCACATGACAGCCCGCTTGGAGTTTGCCAAAAAGCACCTAAGGACTATCAGACCATGAAAAAGAGATTATCTGGTCTGATGAAACCAAGATTGAACTCTTTGGCCTGAATGCCAAGCGTCACGCCTGGAGGAAACCTGGCACCATCTCTACGGTGAAGCATGGTTGTGGCAGCATCATGCTGTGGGGATGTTTTTCAGCGGCTGGGACTGGGAGACTAGTCCAGACTGAAGGAAATATAGAAAGGAGCAAGTACAGAGAGATCCTTGATGAAAACCTTCTCCAGAACTCCCATTACCTCAGACTAGGTGAAGGGTCATCTTTCAACAGGACAACTACCCTAAGCACACAGCCAAGACAATGCAGGAGTGGCTTGGGACAAGTCTCTGAATGTCCTTGAGTGGCCCTGCCAGAGCCCGGACTTGAACCTGATCGAACATCTCTGGAGAGACCTGAAAATAGCAGTGCAGGGACGCTCCCCATCAAACCTGACAGAGCTTGAGAGGATTTGCAGAAAATAATGGGGATAAACTCCCCAAATACAGGTGTGCCAAGCTTGTAGTATCATACCCAAGAAGACTCGGGCTGTAATCGCTGCCAAAGGTAGCGTCAACAAAGTACTAAGTAAAGGGTCTGAATACTTATGTAAAGGTGATATTTACCTTTTAATACATTTGCAAAAATTCATAAAAACCAGTTTTTGCTTTGTCATTATGGGGTATTGTGTTTAGATTGATGAGGGGGGGAAAAAACAATTTAAGCCATTTTAGAACAAGGCTGTAACGTTACAAAATGTGGAAAAAGTCAAGGGGTCTGAATAATTTCCGAATGCACTGTGTCTACAATACAAAATCAATAATACTGAAAAATAACAGTATTCAAATCTAAGTGTGTCTGTTAGCATTTGTTTGTGAATGCGTGTGTGTGTGCCTGTGTGTGTGTCTCTTTACAGTCAGTGCAGTTCCGTAAGGTGTAGTTTATCGGTTTTATTAAATCTGATTTTACTCCTTGACTGAGTGTCCATCCCTATAAGTATGCTAAAAGTCTGTTGTTAATTTGTTTCCTGTGAAATAAAATTGTATCTGCTCAATCAAAATTTTTCAAGTTTACTAAGGGTTGGTAGCAGGCTGATTGGTCATCTGTTTCAACCATCAACGGATGCTTTGCTATTCTTGGATAGCGGAATGATTTTTGCTTCCCTCCAGGCCTGAGGGCACACACTTTCCTGTAGCTTAGATGAAAGAGATGGAAAATAGTTAGTAGAGCTAATTAGAGATAAAGAGGAGATAGAGAATCAGAGAGTAGAGAGGAGATACAATAGGTAATAGAGATAGTTAGAGATAAAGAGGAGATAGAGAATCAGAGAGTAGAGAGGAGAAATTCTAATCAAAGGGAAGAGAGAGACTGTAGATTCTTTCAACAAACACCTTACTATAAGATTTGCAAACATGGAACGGTTAACTATGCACCTCAACAGTTGTGCAGTTAAGGCCCAATGAACAGAGTTGTCTCTCTCCTCTTACAGAAAAAGTACAACCTATTATGTCAACTTGGCAGTTTAGCAGATGTGTGGAATCAATCGGTGGGTAACTATCTGCTGACACCGGGTATAGTCTGAATGATTAGATCATGATACTGCTATTCTCTGTTCTCATCAGCATGTTTGTAACAGGATGTGTCACATATTGTGGTTTCAACCAGTCTTATGACTAGAACAGACAAGGACAGTTTGTATCAGTAGAGAAACACAGAAGAGACAGTTCTCAAAGGTTAATACAGAATAGACAGAGCCTAGTTTGTAATTTTCCACCACAGTGCATACAATAGTTAGTAGAAATAGTGAGAGATAAAGGTGTGTGTATGTGTGTGTGTGTGAGAGCAGTTCTTGTTTTTTGCGTTATAAATGGCACCCCATTCCCTTATTAATGGCACCCTGTTTACTTTATAGTACACTATATTTGACCAGGGCACATGAGGAAAAATTAGTGAACTATGTAGGAAATAGGGTACCATTTGAGACGTACACACCTGTGTTTCCTGTTTCATCAAATGCATTGTTGACACTGTCACTCTGTTCTCATCGACAGTAAAGCAGGGTTGAAGTTCGTCAGTCAAACATAGACTCTGAGAACAGCAAGGTTAACTTCTGTTACCAGAAAGGTAAGAGACTTTATTTTCTAAATCTCTCATTCATATGCACCTCACTAAAGTTAAGTTATGAGTTACTAGTAGAATGTCAAGAATGCTATATAATTGAAACATTGTTGCTATTTTATTCTTTGTAAAAAGTTATAGTTTAGTAAATTTACATTATTTTTATTAGAATGTTCAAAGGAATTCAGAACTAATAAATTCCCCCAAAATAACTGTTAGATACAACAGGTAGTATTTTTATTTTTTCTGGATCCACATTAGTTCCTGCCTATGCAGCAGCTACTCTTTCTAGGGTCCAATCATCATTACGCAATTACATACAATAAAACACATTATAAACACTACTCTACCACAACATATCTACAATACAACACATTATTACACACTACTCTACCACAACATATCTACAATACAACACATTATTACACACTACTCTACCACAACATATCTACAATACAACACATTATTACACACTACTCTACCACAACATATCTACAATACAACACTTGATTACACACTACTCTACCACAACATATCTACAATACAACACATTATTACACACTACTCTACCGCAACATATCTACAATACAATACATTATTACACACTACTCTACCACAACATATCTACAATACAACACATTATTACACTACTACCACAACATATCTACAATACAACACATTATTACACACTACTCTACCACAACATATCTACAATACAACACATTATTTACACACTACTCTACCACAACATATCTACAATACAATACATTATTACACACTACTCTACCACAACATATCTACAATACAACACATTATTACACACTACTCTACCACAACATATCTACAACACAACACATTATTACACACTACTCTACCACAACATATCTACAATACAACACATTATTACACACTACTCTACCACAACATATCTACAATAAAACATATTATTACACACTACTCTACCACAATATATCTGCAATACAAAATGAATAATACAGTAAAATAACATTATTAAAATCTAAGTGTGTGTAGAATATGTGTGTTAGCATTTGTGTGTATATGTGTGTGTGTGTGTGTGTGTGTGTGTGTGTGTTTGTGCCTGATTGTGTCTCTTTACAGTCCATGCTGTTCCATAAGGTGTAGTTTTTCTGGTTTTTAAATCTGATTTTACTACTTGACTGAGTTACATGATATGAACAAGATTTCCGTGTAATCATCGCTCTATGTAGTACTGTGTGTTTCCCATAGTCTGTTCTGGACTTGGGTATTGTGAAGAGACCTCTGGTGGCATGTCTTGTGGGGTATGTATGGGTGTCTGAGCTGTGAACAAGTCGCTTAACCAGACAGCTCTGTGATTTCAACATGTCAATAACTCTCACAAAGACAAGCAGTGATGCAGTTAATCTCTCCTCTACTGTGAGCTAGGAGAGATTGGCACTACAAAATATGGCACAAGACCATATGACTGGACATTAGTCCTGGTGCGATAAAACTAGGGACTGTATGACTTGTTATCTTCATAGCGCTGTCAGGAAAGCAGAGCATCGATTTATTACAGACAGACCTATCCCCATCTTAGCTACCATTGCATCAATATGTTTTGACCATGGAAATTTACAATCCAGGGTTACACTGATCAGTTTAGTCTCCTCAACTTTCTCAATTTCCACATTATTCATCACAAGATTTAGTTGAGGTTTAAGATTTAGTTGACGTTTAGTGAATGGTTTGTCCCAAATAGAATGCTTTTCATTTTGGAAATATTTAGTACCAGACGATTACTTGCCACCCATTCTAAAACTGACGGCAGCTTTTTGTTAAGTGTTGCAGTGATATCACTTGCTGTGGTAGCTGACGTGTATAATGTTGAGTCATCGCCATACATAGATACACAGGCTTTAGTCAGGGCCAGTGGCAGGTCATTAGTAAAGATTGAAAAAAATAATGGGCCTAAACAACTGCCCTGGGAAATGTTCGACTCTACCTGGATTATGTTGGAGAGGCTTCCATTAAAGAACACCCTCTGTGTTCTGTTACAGGTAACTCTTATCCACTATATAGCAGGGGGTTTAAAGCCATAACACATACATTATTTCAGCAGCAGATTATGATTGAAAATATCAAAAGCTGCATGGAAGTCTAACAAAACAACTTCCGCTTCCCTCCAGGCCTGAGGGCACACACTTTTCTGTAGCTTAAATTAAAGAGTTGGCAAATAGTTAGTAGAGCTAGTTAGAGATAAAGAGGAGATTGTGATGAGTACTGATATACTAAGAGGCAGGATGCAGACGCAGGAATTAACAAGGTCAAGGTTTACTTAAACAATGACAAAATGAAATAACAAAGCTAGAGTACACGACACGAAGCTAAACAATCACACACATCATCATACAGAGCAGTCCAGGGCTAAGTAGGAATGTTGGGCTGGAGGGCGGACTCCGGACTCTCCACTGACGTGGAACAACAAACCACCGGCAGGCAGGTCTTCCGGCATGAGGTAGACCAGGCTGTGATCCTCTTGGTGCTCCAATTGATGGTGGGGTTGTGTAGTCTGAGCCAGGGCAATCCCAAGACGATCTGGTGAAGGGGTGACGTGACGATGTAGAATGACAGCTCCTCGTGGTGCTCCGGTAGTGTGGGAATGATGATGGGGAGAGTGATGTGCGTAATGGTGCCTGATCCAAGGGGTTTATTGTCCAGTGAGGTGACGAGTAGCGGAGATGGCAGTGGCACGGTGTGCAACTCCCATTCAGAGACCAGCTCCCTATCTATAAGGTTCCCAGCTGATCTGGAATCTGTCATAGCAGTAGAAATGGAAGTGGGCACTCGCCACTCCCTGAGGTGGAACCGGAGCGCTGGGCAGATTATGCAGAGTTTGGAGCACTTCCTGCATGGTGGCGTTCAACTGGGCAAGCTGCTGCTGGTGCTAATCGAGGCACTGGGAAACTCCTGCTGCATCCATTTTCGTTTGGTGTGTGATTCTGTGACGCGTACTGAGTATACGAAGAGGCAGGACATAGACGCAGTAATGAACAAGGTCAAGGTTTACTAAACAACGACAAAGAGAAATAACAAAGATAGCGTAAACGACACGAAGCTAAACAATCACACACAACATCATCCAGAACAGTCCAGGGCTAAATAGGGGTGGTGATGAGATGATGAGGTGCAGGTGCACTGGAGGTGATTAGGGTGCGTTGGGTTTCCATTCTGGTTTTGCCGAGGTGGTGCGCTCAGACCGGTGGCTCAGTAGACCGGTGAATCTGAGCACCGGAGGTGAGCAACGGGAGGAGACGTGACAGAGATAGAGAATCAGAGAGTAGAGAGCAGATACAATAGGTAGTAGAGATAGTTAGAGATAAAGATGAGATAGAGAATCAGAGAGTGGAGAGAAGATACATTAGGTAGTAGAGATAGTTAGAGATAAAGAGGAGATAGAGAATCAGAGAGTAGAGAATATATACAATAGGTAGTAGAGGTAGTTAGAAATAAAGAGGAGACAGAGAATCAGAGAGTAGAGAATATATACAATAGGTAGTAGAGGTAGTTAGAGATAAAGAGGAGACAGAGAATTAGAGAGTAGAGAATATATACAATAGGTAGTAGAGGTAGTTAGAGATAAAGAGGAGACAGAGAATCAGAGAGTAGAGAATATATACAATAGGTAGTAGAGGTAGTTAGAGATAAAGAGGAGACAGAGAATCAGAGAGTAGAGAATATATACAATAGGTAGTAGGGGTAGTTAGAGATAAAGAGGAGACAGAGAATCAGAGAGTAGAGAATATATACAATAGGTAGTAGAGGTAGTTAGAGATAAAGAGGAGATGGAGAATCAGAGAGTAGAGAGTATATACAATAGGTAGTAGAGGTAGTTAGAGATAAAGGTGTGTGATTGTTTGTGTGTGTAAGTGAAAGAAGTTCTTGTAAATGGCACCTGATTGACTTCGTAGTACACTATTTTTTTACCAAGGCATGTAACGAAAAAATGAGTGAACTATGTATGAAATAGGGTGCCATTTAAAATGTACCCACCTGTGTTTCCTGTTTCATCAAATGCTTTGTTGACACAGTCACTCTGTTCTCATTGACAGTAAAGCAGGGTTGAAGTTTGTTATTCAAACATAGACTCTGAGAACAGCAAGGTTAACTTCTGTTAGCAGAAATGTTAGAATCTTTATTTTCTAAATCTGTGCATTCATACGCACCTCACTAAAGTTAAATTATGAGCTATAGTAGAATGTTAAGAATTATACATAAATGAAAACTTAAGTTATTGTTTTGTTCTTGACAAAACATTAATTATATGTTTTATTTACATGATTTTTATTAGAATGTTAAAAGTAATTCATAACTAGTACACTCCCCTAAAATAGCTGTTTGATACAACAGGTAGTATTTGATTTATTCTGGATCCCCATTCGTTCCTGCCAAGGCAGCAGCTACTCTTCCTGGTGTCAAATCATGATTCCACAATTACATACAAAGAAACAGTACATAACACAACACATTACTAATCACCATCCTACCACAACAAAAATACAATACAACACATTATTACACACTTGTTATGATGTCTCTTCATGGTGTTGTGGGAACAAGGACATTTAGTAGATAGGTCATTCTTGGTGCCACAGAGTCTGGATTCCAGTATGTCAAGGAAGATTACTGGTGTTTATCTTAGAATGATTGATAGATGGGATATACTGACTTGGGGTAAAATGTAATACCATCAAAGAAGGGAGTGCTAACATATGTTGTGGAAGCAATATGTAACAGGGACTATAACATGTTACATCATTTAGCAGAAGCTCTTATCCAGAGTGACTTACATTATTTTTTTCATACCCCCTGTGGGAATCGAACCCAAAACCCTGGCGTTGCAAACACCATGCTCTATCAACTGAGCTACATCCCCTGCCGGCCATTCCCTCCCCTACCCTGGACGACGCTGGGCCAATTGTGCGCCTCCCCATGGGTCTCCCGGTCACGGCCGGCTACGACAGAGCCTGGATTCGAACCAGGATCTCTAGTGGCACAGCTAGCACTGCGATGCAGTGCCTTAGACCACTGCACCACACAGGAGACGTGAATATAAGGAGAGAGATATTTTCTTTGTCTAGTAGTTCGCATGACAAGAGGCGAAGCACGTGCCTTTTGTTAGACAAACCCGGTACCGAATCTATTAAATATTTGTATCAACTCTCCATATAATTGTTTAAGTATATTCTTGCATCCTGAATTACTTGACACCCGAGAAACTCATCATAATAACACTACTCTACCACAACATACAGTGCATTCGGAAAGTATTCAGACCCCTTGACTTTTTCCACATTTTGTTATGTTACAGCCTTATTCTACAATTGATTAAATAAATGGTTTTCCTCATTAAGCTACACACACTACCCCATAATGACAAAGCGAAAACAGGTTTTTAGAAATGGTTACATTTCATTACAAATAAAAAACATAAATACCTTATTCACATAAGTATTCAGACCCTTTGCTATGAGACTCGAAATTGATCTGAGGTGCATCCAGTTTCCAATGATCATCCTTGAGATGTTTCTACAACTTCATTGGAGTCCACCTGTGGTAAATTAAATTGATTGGACATGATTTGAAAAGGTACACAGTTGACTGTGGGTCATAAGTTCCCACAGTTGACTGGGCATGTCAGAGCAAGCCATGAGGTCGAAGGAATTGTCCGTAGAGCTCCGAGACAGGATTGTGTAGAGGCACAGATCTGGGGAAGGGTACCAAAAACTGTCTGCAGCATTGAACGTCCCCAAGAACATAGTGGCCTCCATCGTTCTTAAATGGAAGAAGTTTGGAATCACCAAGACTTTTCCTAGAGCTGGCTGCCCAACCAAACTGAGCAATCGGGGGAGAAGGGCCTTGGTCAGGGAGGTGACCAAGACCCCGATGGTCACTCTGACAGAGCTCCAGAGTTCTTCTGTGGAGATGGTAGAACCTTCCAGAAGCACAACAATATCTGCAGCACTCCACCGATCAGGCCTTTATGGTAGAGTTGCCAGACGGAAGCCACTCCTCAGTTAAAGGCACATGACAGCCCGCTGAGTTTGCCAAAAAAGCACCTAAAGGACTATCAGACCATGAAAAAAGAGATTATCTGGTCTGATGAAACCTAGATTGAACTCTTTGGCCTGAATGCCAAGCGTCACGCTCTGGAGGAAACGTGGCACCATCTCTAGGGTGAAACACGGTTGTGGCAGCATCATGTTGTGGGGATGTTTTCTCACGGCTGGGACTGGGAGACTAGTCCGACTGGAAGGAAAGATGAAAGGAGCAAAGTACAGAGAGATCCTTGATGAAAACCTGCTCCAGAACTCCCATTACCTCAGACTAGGGTGAAGGGTCATCTTTCAACAGGACAACTACCCTAAGCACACAGCCAAGACAATGCAGGAGTGGCTTCAGGACAAGTCTCTGAATGTCCTTGAGTGGCCCTGCCAGAGCCCGGACTTGAACCTGATCGAACATCTCTGGAGAGACCTGAAAATATCTGTGCAGGGACGCTACCCATCAAACCTGACAGAGATTGAGAGGATCTGCAGAAAAGAATGGGATAAACTCCCCAAATACAGGTGTGCCTAGCTTGTAGCACCATACCCAAGAAGACTTGACGCTGGGGTCTGAACACTTATGTAAATGTGATATTTACGTTTTAATACATTTGCAAAAATTCATAAAAACCTGTTTTTGCTTTGTCATTATGGGGTATTGTGTTTAGATTGATGAGGGAAAAAAACAATTTAAGCCATTTTAGAATAAGGCTGTAACTTAACAAAATGTGGAAAAGGTCAAGGGGTCTGAATAATTTCCGAAAGCACTGTGTCTACAATACAAAATCAATAATACTGAACAAAAACAGTATTCAAATCTAAGTGCGTCTGTTAGCATTTGTGTGTGAATGCGTGTGTGTGTGCCTGTGTGTGTGTCTCTTTACAGTCAGTGCTGTTCCGTAAGGTGTAGTTTTATCGGTTTGTTAAATCAGATTTTTACTCCTTGACTGAGTGTCCATCCCTATAAGTATGCTAAAAGTATGTTGTTAATTTGTTTCCTGTGAAATAAAATTGTAACTGCTCAATCAAAATTTCTCAAGTTTACTAAGGGTTGGTAGCAGGCTGATTGGTCATCTGTTTGAACCATCAACGGATGCTTTGCTATTCTTGGACAGCGGAATGATTTTTGCTTCCCTCCAGGCCTAAGGGCACACACTTTCCTATAGCTTAGATCAGGGGTGTCAAACGTACGGCCCGCGGGCCGGATCAGGCCCGCAAACGGGTTTAATCCGGCCCGCGAGATGATTTCGAGAAAAAGAAAAAAAAAACTCCATTTTTAAAAAAAATTTTGGGTATAAAAATGCACTGCAATTTTTCAATAAAATAAACTGCTGTTCCAATTGCGTCCACTGGATGGCGCAATAGCAATTGTGTTAAGCAAGCAAACTGTTTATACCGGGGCAGAGCAAGTAGGTCAAGCACGTGCAGCCAATGAGCTACTTTGTTTTGCCCGCGATATTTATTACGGCTTCTACTTTTAACATTATGTGCTTTGGCACCTCATTGCCCCAATATGTCTCTGTCAAAAAGAGAAAAGTGTACGCAGAGTGCAGAGTGTTCCAAGAAAAATGGTCATCCTATTTAATCACGGAATTGAATGGGAAAGCTGTATGTTTGGTGTGTTCAGAGCATGTTGCAGTGCTGAAAGAATATAACCCGCGTCGCCACTATGTGAGTCTTCATGCCGACAAATATGACAACTTCCAAGGACAGCGGAGATGAGAGAAGGTGAATGAACTGTTGGCGGGTCTGAAGAAACAGCAGTCTGTGTTTACTCACAGCTGCAGTGAAAGCTAGCTACCTCATTGCTAATGAAATCGCAGTGGCTTCAAAACCATTTAGTGAGGGTGAATTTGTAAAAACATGCATGATGAAGGCAGCGGAGATTGTGTGCCCTGAAAAGCGGCAGGCTTTTGCAAATATCAGCCTGACAAGAAACACAGTTGCAGACAGGATTTCCGATCTTTCAGTGGATTTGGACAGCCAGTTGAAGCAAAAAGTAAAGTCATTTATTGCGTTTCTCAGTTGCAATTGATGAAGCACGGACATTACAGATGTTGCACAACTGGCCATTTTTTCATCCGCGGAGTTGATGACACATTGACCGTCACCGAGGAGTTCGTAGGAGTTGGTGCAGATGACAGATACAACAACAGCAGCTGATATTTTTACCGCACTGCCGAGCGCGCGCTGGACAGGGTCGGAGTGGACTGGTCCTCGCGCTGTCAGCCTGGCTACAGATGGTGCGCCCTCAATGATCGGGAAAAAGCAGGCGTTGTGACAAAGTTCAGAGAGAAAGTGCAATCTGCAAATGGAGGACGTGATTTTGGACTTTTCACTGTATTTTGCACCAGGAGGCTTTGTGTTGCAAGTCATTAAAGATGGATAACGGTCACGAAGGTGGTCATCCAAACTGTTAATTTCATCCGATCCAGAAGCCCGAATCACCGTCAGTTTGACAGCCTTCTCAGAGAGAAAGACCACATCTATGGCCTGCCATACCACACTGAGGTAAGATGGTTAAGCCGAGGTGCTGTGCTGAGGCGCTTCTTTGATTTACGAGAAGAAATTGAACAGTTCATGGAAGAAAAGGGCAAACCAGTGATAGAATTTCATTCCGCAGAATGGATGCCGGATCTTGCATTTATGGTGGATGTTACAGAGCACCTGAATAACTTGAACAAACAGCCGCAAGGGCGCAACAAAGTTGTCACGCAGTATTATGACAGCATACGTTCTTTCAAGTTGAAGCTGTCATTGTGGGAGACGCCAACTTGCCGGTGGTGATGCAGCTCACTTCCCCTGTCTGAAAAATGTGTAGCGCATCCCAACATGTGGCGAGACATGAAGCGGTTCAAAGATAAAATAACTGGACTGTTACGGGAGTTTGAAACGCTTTCAGATTTATGTTTATATGTTTTTATGTTGATGTGCTATTGTTTTTAATTGATTTTATTTATTTGTATATTTAACCTATTCTTGACTCTGTGGTTCTTGCACTTGTTTGGGGAACAGGATTTCATTATTTTTATCTACATTTCTGGCTGAGAAATGACACCCTGATATAGTTCTGTGATCTGTGAAACAGTTCTGTTAATCACTGAGGCATTGTGTGTTTGTGTGTTCTTTTCTTTAGAATTTTCAAATAAACTTGACGTGTTTTATGATTAATAGTGATGTTGTGCTTGTACTATTTTGGACACACTGTCCTCAGGCTCCAGCTTTATGTTGTATGTTGATCGTATTAAAACAAAGAAAACAATCTGAAGTTGTTGTTTGTAAGTTATATATACCATGATTTTTCCGGTCCGGCCCACTTGGTAATAGATTTTCCTCCATGTGGCCCCTGAGCTAAAATGATTTTGACACCCCTGGCTTAGATGAAAGAGATGGCAAGTAGTTAGTAGAGATAGTTAGAGATAAAGAGGAGATAGAGAATCAGAGCAGAGAGTAGATACAATAGGTAGTTGAACTAGTTAGAGATAAAGAGGAGATAGAGAATCAGAGAGTAGAGAGTATAAATTATTTTCAAAGGGTAGAGACTGTAGATTCTTTCAACAAACACTTTATTATAAGATTTGCAAAAATGGAGCAGTTAACTATGCACCTCAACAGTTGTGCAGTTAAGGCCCAATGAACAGAGTTGTCTCTCTCCACTTGTAGAAAAAGAACAACCTATTTTGTCTATGTGGCAGTTTAGCAGATGTGTGGAATCAATCGGTGGGTAACTATATGCTGACACCGGGTATAGTCTGAATGATTAGATTGTGATTCTGCTAATCATGCTATTCTCTGTTCTCATCAGCATGTTTGTAACAGGATGTGTCACATACTGTGGTTTCAACCAGTCTTATGACTAGAACAGACAAGGACAGTTTGTATCAGTAGAGAAACACAGAAGAGACAGTTCTCAAAGGTTAATACAGAATAGACAGAGCCTAGTTTGTAATTTTCCACCACAGTGCATACAATAGTTAGTAGAAATAGTGAGAGATAAAGGTGTGTGTGTGTGTGTGTGAGAGCAGTTCTTGTTTTTTTGCGTTATAAATGGCACCCCATTCCCTTATAAATGGCACCCTATTTTCTTTATAGTACACTATATTTGACCAGGGAACATGAGGAAAAATGAGTGAACTATGTAAGAAATAGGGTACCATTTGAGATGTACACACCTGTGTTTCCTGTTTCATCAAATGAACTGTTGACACAGTCACTCTGTTCTCATTGACAGTAAAGCAGGGTTGAAGTTCGTCAGTCAAACATAGACTCTGAGAACAGCAAGGTTAACTTCTGTTCCCAGAAAGGTTAGAATATTTATTTCCTAAATCTCTCCATTCACAAGCACCTCACTAAAGTTAAGTTATGATCTATAGTAGAATGTCAAGAATGCTATATAATTGAAACATTGAGTTATTATTTTATTCATTACAAATAGTTCTAGTTTTTAAATTTACATTATTTTTATTAGAATGTTCATAGAAATTCAGATCTAATACACCCCCCAATAATAACTGTTAGAGACAACAGCTAGTATTTGTAAATGTATTTATTATGGATCCCCATTAGTTCCTGCCGAGGTAGCATCTACCCCTTCTGGGGTCACATCATGATAACGCAATTACATACAATAAAACCCTTTTTCACACAACACATTATTATCTCTACAATACAACACATTATTACACACTACTCTACCACAACATATCTACAATACAACACATTATAAACACACTACTCTACCACAACATATCTACAATACAACACATTATTACACACTACTCTACCACAACATATCTACAATACAACACATCATTACATACTTCTCTACCACAGTGGTGAAAAAGTACCCAATTGTCATACTTAAGTAAAAGTAAAGATACGTTAATAGAAAATGGCTGAAGTAAAAATGAAAGTCACCCAGCAAAATAGTACTTGAGCAAAAGTCTAAAAGTATTTGGTTTTAAATGTACTTAAGTATCAGAAGTAAATATAATTGATAAAATGTACTTAAGTATAAAAACTAAAAGTAAAAGTATAAATATTTTCAAATTCCTTATATTAAGCAAACCAGACGACACGATTTTCATGTTTTTTTAAATTTAAGGATAGCCAGGGGCACACTCCAACACTCAGACATAATTTACAAATGAAGCATTTGTATTTAGTGAGTCTGCCAGATCATAGCCATTAAGGATGACCAGGGATGTTCCCTTGATAAGTGTGTGAATTGGACCATTTTCCTGTCCTGCTAAGCATTCAAAATGAAAGTACTTTTGGGTGTCAGGGAAAATGTATGGATTAAAAAGTACATTATTTTCTTCAGGAATGTATTGAAGTAAAAGTAAAAGTTGTCAAAAATAAAAATAGTAAAGTAAAGTACAAATACCAAAAAAAACGACTTAAGTAGCACTTTAAAGTATTTTTACTTAAGTACTTTACACCACTGCTCTACCACAACATATCTACAATACAACACATTATTACACACTACTCTACCACAACATATCTACAATACAACACATTATTACACACTACTCTACCACAACATATTGTCACAACTTCCGCCGAAGTTGGTGCCTCTTCTTTGACGCGCGACGTTCGGTGGTCATCGTCACCGGCTTTCTAGCTACCACCGATCTACATTTATTTTTCCATTTGTTTTGTCTTGATTGTACACACCTGGTTCCGATCATGTTATGATTATTTCCCTATTTAACCCTCTGGTTCCCTCATGGTTTTGTGCGTGATTGTTCTTTGTTTTGTGTTTATGACTGCTGTGAGCTGGTGTATTTCCCTGCGTGGAAATTAGAATTGTTTCTTTTCGAGTAAAGTTAATCTGTTACTCAGTTCTGTGTCCTGCGCTTGACTCCGTCCTACCGCTGCACACTGACACCTGACACATATCTACAATACAACACATTATCACACACTACTCTACCACAACATATCTACAATACAACACATTATAAACACTACTCTACCACAATATACAGTTGAAGTCGGAAGTTTACATACACTTAGGTTGGAGTCATTAAAACTCGTTTTTCAACCACTCCACAAATTTCTTGTTAACAAACTATAGATTTGGCAAGTCGGTTAGGACATCTACTTTGTGCATGACACAAGTAATTTTTCCAACAATTGTTTACAGACAGATTATTTCACTTATAATTCACTGTATCACAATTTCAGTGGGTCAGAAGTTTACATACACTAAGTTGACTGTGCCTTTAAACAGCTTGGAAAATTCCAGAAAATGATGTCATGGCTTTAGAAGCTTTTGATAGGCTAATTGACATCCTTTGAGTCAATTGGAGGTGTACCTGTGGATGTATTTCAAGGCCTACCTTCAAACTCAGTGCCTCTTTGCTTGACATCATGGGAAAATCAAAAGAAATCAGCCAAGACCTCAGAAGAAAATTTGTAGACCTCCACAAGTCTGGTTCATCCTTGGGAGCAATTTCCAAACGCCTGAAGGTACCACGTTCATCTGTACAAACAATAGTACGCAAGTATAAACACCATGGGACCATGCAGCTATCATACCGCTCAGGAAGGAGACACGTTCTGTCTTCTAGAGATGAATGTACTTTGGTGCAAAAAGTGCGAATCAATCCCAGAACAACAGCAAACGACCTTGTGAAGATGCTGGAGGAAACAGGTACAAAAGTATCTATATTCACAGTAAAACGAGTCCTATTTCGACATAACCTGAAAGGCCGCTCAGCAAGGAAGAAGCCACTGCTCCAAAACCGCCATAAAAAAGACAGACTATGGTTTGCAACTGCACATGTGTACAAAGATCGTACTTTTTGGAAAAATGTCCTCTGGTTTGAGGAAACAAAAATAGAACTGTTCGGCCATAATGACCATAGTTATGTTTGGAGGAAAAAGGGGGCGCTTGCAAGCCGAAGAACACCATCTCAACCATGAAGCACGGGGGTGGCAGCGTCATGCTGTGGGGGTGCTTTGCTGCAGGAGGGACTGGTGCACTTCACAAAATAGCTGGCATCATGAGGAAAAGGAAAATTATGTGGACATATTGAAGCAACATCTCAAGACATCAGTCAGGAAGTTAAAGCTTGGTCGCAAATGGATCTTCCAAATGGACAATGACCCCAAGCATACTTCCAAAGTTGTGGCAAAATGGCTTAAGGACAACAAAGTCAAGGTATTGGAGTGGCCATCACAAAGCTCTGACCTCAATCCTATAGAAGATTTGTGGGCAGAACTGAAAAAGCGTGTTTGAGCAAGGAGGCCTATAAAAACCTGACTCAGTTACACCAGCTCTGTCAGGAGGAATGGGCCAAAATTCACCCAACTTATTGTGGGAAGCTTGTGGAAGGCTACCAGAAACATTTGACCCAAGTTAAACAATTTAAAGGCAATTTTACCAAATACCAATTGAGTGTATGTAAACTTCTGACCCACTGGGAATGTGATGAAAGAAATAAAAGCTGAAATAAATCATTCTCTCTACTATTATTCTGACATTTCACATTCTTAAAATAAAGTGGTGATCCTAACTGACCTAAGACAGGGCATTTTTACTAGGATTAAATGTCAGGAATTGTGAAAAGCTGAGTTTAAATTGGCTAAGGTGTATGTAAACTTCCGACATCAACTGTATCTGCAATACAAAATGAATAATACAGAAAAATAACATTATTAAAATCTAAGTGTGTGTAGTGTGTGTGTTAGCATTTGTGTCTGTGTGTGTGTGTGTGTGTGTGTGTGTGCCTGATTGTGTCTCTTTACGGTCCATGCTGTTCCATGGTATTTAAATCTGATTTTACTACTTGACTGAGTTACATGATATGAACAAGATTTCCGTGTAATCATCGCTCTATGTAGTACTGTGTGTTTCCCGTAGTCTGTTCTGGAATTGGGTATTGTGAGAGACCTCTGGTGGCATGTCTTGTGGGGTATGTATGGGTGTCTGAGCTGTGAACTAGTCGCTTAACCAGACAGCTCTGTGATTTCAACATGTCAATAACTCTCACAAAGACAAGCAGTGATGCAATTAATCTCTCCTCTACTTTGAGCTAGGAGAGATTGGCACTACAAAATATGGCACAAGACCATATGACTGGAAATTGGTCCAGGTGCGATAAAACTAGGGACTGTATGACTTGTTTTCTTCATAGCGCTGTCAGGAAAGCAGAGCATCGATTTATTACAGACAGACCTATCCCCATCTTAGTTACCATTGCATCAATGTGTTTTGACCATGGACATTTACAATCCAGGGTTACACCAAGCAGTTTAGTCTCAACTTTCTCAATTTCCACATTATTCTTCACAGGATTTAGTTGAGGTTTAAGATTTAGTTGACGTTTAGTGAATGGTTTGTCCCAAATAGAAAGCTTTTCGTTTTGGAAATATTTAGTACCAGACGATTACTTGCCACCCATTCTAAAACTGACTGCATCTCCTTGTTTAGTGTTGCAGTGATTTCACTTGCTGTAGTAGCTGACGTGTATAATGTTGAGTCGTCGCCATACATAGATACACAGGCTTTACTCAACGCCAGTGGCAGGTCATTAGTAAAGATTGAAAACATAAGGGGCCTAAACAACTGCCCTGTGAAATGCCCGACTCTACCTGGATTATGTTGGAGAGGCTTCCATTAAAGAACACCTTCTGTTCTGATAGACATGTAACTCTCGATCCAGAATATATCAGGGGATATCAAGCCATAACACATACGTTTTTTCAGCAGCAGATTATGATCGATAATGTCAAAAGCTGCACTGAAGTCTAACAAAACAACTCCCACAAGCTTCTTATTATCCATTTCTTTCAGGCAATCATCTGTGTAAGTGCTGCACATGTTGAGTATCCCTCCCTATAAGCAATTGAAAGTCAGTTGTTAATTTGTTTACTGTGAAATAAATGGTATCTGGTCAAACACAATTTTTTCCAAAGGTTTACTAAGGGTTGGTAGCAGGCTGATTGGTCATCTGTTTGAACCATCAACGGATGCTTTGCTATTCATGTGGTAGCGGAATGACTTTTGCTTCCCTCCAGGCCTGAGGGCACACACTTTCCTGTAGCTTAGATTAAAGAGATGGAAAATAGTTAGTAGAGATAGTTAGAGATTAAGAGGAGATAGAGAATCAGAGAGTAGAGAGCAGATACAATAGGTAGTAGAGGTAGTTAGAGAAAAAGAGGAGATAGAGAATCAGAGAGTAGAGAGTAGAAATTCTTATCAAAGGGAAGAGACTGTAGATTCTTTCAAATAACAACCTATTATAAGATTTGCAAACATGGAGCGGTTAACTATGCACCTCAACAGTTGTGCAGTTAAGGCCCAATGAACAGAGTTGTCTCTCTCCACTTGTAGAAAAAGTACAACCTATTTTGTCTACATGGCAGTTTAGCAGATGTGTGGAATCAATCGGTGGGTAACTAAATGCTGACACCGGGTATAGTCTGAATGATTAGATCGTGATTCTGCTAATCATGCTATTCTCTGTTCTCATCAGCATGTTTGTAACAGGATGTGTCACATACTGTGGTTTCAACCAG
Source organism: Coregonus clupeaformis (assembly GCF_020615455.1). Taxonomy (NCBI): domain Eukaryota; kingdom Metazoa; phylum Chordata; class Actinopteri; order Salmoniformes; family Salmonidae; genus Coregonus; species Coregonus clupeaformis. The sequence continues at coordinate 4,987,814 of NC_059209.1, forward strand.
TCTTATGACTAGAACAGACAAGGACGGTTTGTATCAGTAGAGAAACACAGAAGAGACAGTTCTCAAAGGTTAATACAGAATAGACAGAGCCTAGTTTGTAATTTTCCACCACAGTACATACAATAGTTAGTAGAAATAGTGAGAGATAAAGGTGTGTGTACGTGTGTTTGTGTGTCTGAGCAGTTCTTGTTTTTTGCGTTATAAATGGCACCCCATTCCCTTATTAATGGCACCCTGTTTACTTTATAGTACACTATTTTTGACCAGGGCACATGAGGAAAAATTAATGAACTATGTAGGAAATAGGGTACCATTTGAGACGTACACACCTGTGTTTCCTGTTTCATCAAATGCATTGTTGACACAGTCACTCTGTTTTCATTGACAGTAAAGCAGGGTTGAAGTTCGTCATTCAAACATAGACTCTGAGAACAGCAAGGTTAACTTCTGTTACCAGAAAGGTAAGACTCTTTATTTCCTAAATCTCTCCATTCACAAGCACCTCAATAAAGTTAAGTTATGAGTTATAGTAGAATGTCAAGAATTATACATAAATGAAACATTGAATTATTATTTTATTCATTACAAAAAGTTCTAGTTTTTAAATTTACATTATTTTTATTAGAATGTTCATAGAAATTCAGATCTAATACACCCCCCAATAATAACTGTTAGAGACAACAGCTAGTATTTGTAAATGTATTTATTATGGATCCCCATTAGTTCCTGCCAAGTGAGCAGCTACTCTTTCTGGGGTCACATCATGATAACGCAATTACATACAATAAAACCCTATTTCACACAACACATTATTACACACTACTCTACCACAACATATCTACAATACAACACATTATTACACACTACTCTACCACAACATATCTACAATACAACACATCATTACATACTACTCTACCACAGTGGTGAAAAAGTACCCAATTGTCATACTTAATCATCACAAAGCCCTGACCTCAATCCTATAGAAGATTTGTGGGCAGAACTGAAAAAGCTTGTTTGAGCAAGGAGGCCTACAAACCTGACTCAGTTACACCAGCTCTGTCAGGAAGAATGGGCCAAAATTCACCCAACTTATTGTGGGAAGGCTACCTGAAACGTTTGACCCAAGTTAAACAATTTAAAGGCAATGCTACCAAATACTAATTGAGTGTATGTAAACTTCTGACAGACTGGGAATGTGATGAAAGAAATAAAAGCTGAAATAAATAATTCTCTCTACTATTTTTTTGACATTTCACATTCTTAAAATGAAGTGGTGATCCTAACTGACCTAAGACAGAGCATTTTAACTACGAGTAAATGTCAGGAATTGTGAAAAGCTGAGTTTAAATGTATTTGGCTAAGGTGTATGTAAACTTCCGACTTCAACTGTATCTGCAATACAAAATGAATAATACAGAAAAATAACATGATTAAAATCTAAGTGTGTGTAGTGTTGTGTGTGTGTGTGTGTGTGTGTGTGTGTGTGTGTGTGTGTGTGTGTGTGTGTGCCTGATTGTGTCTCTTTACGGTCCATGCTGTTCCATGGTATTTAAATCTGATTTTACTACTTGACTGAGTTACATGATATGAACAAGATTTCAGTGTAATCATCGCTCTATGTAGTACTGTGTGTTTCCCGTAGTCTGTTCTGGACTTGGGTATTGTGAGAGACCTCTGGTGGCATGTCTTGTGGGGAATGTTTGGGTGTCTGAGCTGTGAACTAGTCGCTTAACCAGACAGCTCTGTGATTTCAACATGTCAATAACTCTCACAAAGACAAGCAGTGATGCAGTTAATCTCTCCTCTACTTTGAGCTAGGAGAGATTGGCACTACAAAATATGGCACAAGACCATATGACTGGACATTAGTCCAGGTGCGACAAAACTAGGGACTGTGACTTGTTTTCTTCATAGCGCTGTCAGGAAAGCAGAGCATCGATTTATTACTGACAGACATATCCCCATCTTAGCTACCATTGCATCAATATGTTTTGACCATGGAAATTTACAATCCAGGGTTACACCAAGCAGTTTAGTCTCCTCAACTTTCTAAATGTCCACATTATTCATCACAAGATTTAGTTCAGGTTTAGTGTTTAGTAGGGGTGTAACGATTCGTTTTAACAACGATTCGATTTGTATCACGATTCGTGGTTGTCGATACGATTCAAGGACGATATTGGTTCATTTAGAACGATACGATCCGAAACGATTCAGTGACTTGAAATCGATTCAGTAACCTTTTAGCCAAAAATCAAACCAGTGTGACTGAAATAAATACCTGGTAACCAGTTGCATTTTAATGGCTGGCAATAGTCTTGATATTTTTAACAGTGTTTCATGCCTCCATGCAGACCATCTGGTATTATGAAACTTACCCAGTTTCGCGCAATTCTCCAGTGTGTGTGCGGTGCACAGAATGTGCACAAGGGAGTCTCCAACCGCAGCATGTTGCCGGAGTTTTGGCACAACGCCGTTGTAGATACCTACGTTGACAGCAGCCCCGTCTGTGCACACAGCGACCAACTTTGTTGTCCAGTCATCCAAGCCTGTGTCCTGGAAAAGTCTCACAAGTCCGTCTGTTATGGCCTGTGCGGTTCGGTCAGCACCCAATTCAATCAGTCCAATAAAGTCCGAAGTAAACTCTCCGTTGCTGGACACAGACACAATGTAAACTATTTCCTGCTCAGTTTTTGTGATGTCCTCAGATCCATCAAAAAGCATTCAGTAAAGGAACATCCTCAGAATAGGAAGACATGGGACGTGCGTGTTTAGCTTTATGGAAAGAGAAAATATTAAACAGAGCTTGTCGCTGTTCTTCATTCAGCTTGTCTCGCCATCTGGCAAGTGGGCGACTGGACATTTATTCTCGGCTAGCTTTTAGCAATGGCTTGCGCCACATTCGTGTGCTCCTTGCTCTTTCATGTTTGTCAAACAAAGGATGGTTGAAATTCTTTGAGCCTTTATAAAATGCACCTGTTTTGTCTGCTAGATGTGGATTTGAGCGACAAATCTTGCACCACATTTCAGTGCGCTCATCGTTAGCTTCAAGCCACTGCACATCTTGGAGCCACTTTTCCGAAAAAAATATTTTCTTCGGCTCTGGCTCCAGTTGGCGTTCTTTGTAGGTGGCGAAACGCCAAAGAAGCTGCTTAATGTCTGTTGCTTTTGGACATCCCTGACAGTAGTTGACAAGCAACATGTCATGTGTAAGGTTAGATGAGAAGATCGGTCAAGTACGCAAGGCGCGTAGTAACACAAGTGGCATTACGCATTCCTGATTTTTGTCGCGGCGCTTGCGTATCTGCGTACCAGTTATGTGCACCCCTGCATATAAAGTCTGACGTGCTTAAATCCAATGGGTTATTTCCTAGTATCGATACAATCGATTTATTACATTTTAAAACGATGTTAGATCGATATATGTTGTCCAAAAGGCCAACTCGCCGAGCACAGATCGATGTAGTTGGATCATATGAATATAAATCGATACATCGATGTTGTAGATGGATCGTTACACCCCTAGTGTTTAGTGAATGGTTTTAACCAAATAGAATGCTTTTCGTTTTTGAAATATTTACTACTAGCTGATTACTTGCCACCCATTCTAAAACTGACTGCAGCTCTTTGTTAAGTGTTGCAGTGATTTCACATCGCAATACATAGATACACAGGCTTTACTCAACGCTAGTGGCAGGTCATTAGTAAAGATTGAACAAAATAAGGGGCTTAAAAACTGCCCTGGGAAATGTCCGACTTATGCTGGAGAGGCTTCCATTAAAGAACACCCTCTGTGTTCTGTTAGACAGGTCACTCTTAAGGAAAAATGTGTGTACTATGTTGGAAATAGGGTGCAGTCTGAAACATACACACCTATGTTTCATGTTTCATCAAATGCATTGTTGACACAGTCACTCTGTTCACATTGACAGTAAAGCAGGTTTGAAGTTTGTTATTCAAACATAGACTCTGAGAACAGCAAGGTTAACTTCTGTTAGCAGAAAGGTTAGAATCTTTATTTTCTAAATCTGTGTATTCATATGCACGCCACTAAAGTTAAATTATGAGCTATAGTAGAATGTCAAGAATTATACATGTATGAAAACTTGAGTTATTGTTTTGTTCATGAAATTTTTTTATTTACATGATTTTTATTAGAATGTTAAAAGTAATTCAGAACTAGTACACTCTCCTAAAATAGCTGTTTGATACAACAGGTAGTATTTGATTTATTCAGGATCCCTATTAGTTCCTGCAAAGGCAGCAGCTACTCTTCCTGGGGTCCAATCATGATTCCACAATTACATACAAAGAAACAGTGCATAACACAACACATTATTAATCACCACCCTACCACAATAAATATACAATACAACACATAATTACACACGTGTTATGATGTCTCTTCATGGTGTTGTGGGAACAAGGACATTTAGTAGATAGGTAATTGTTGGTGCCACAGAATCTGGTTTCCAGTTTGTCAAGGAAGCTTACTGGTGTTTATCTTAGAATGATTGATAGATGGGATATACTGACTTGGGGTAAAAGGTAATACCATCAAAGAAGGGAGTGCCAACAGATGTTGTGGAAGCAATATGTAACAGGGACTATAAGAAGAGAGATATTTTCTTTGTCTAGTAGTTCGGATGACAAGAGGCGAAGCACGTGCCTTTTGTTAGACAAACCCGGTACCGAATCTATTAAATATTTGTATCAACTCTCCATATAATTGTTTAAGTATATTCTTGCATCCTGAATTACTTGACACCCGAGAAACTCACCATAACAACACTACTCTACCACAACATACAGTGCATTCGGAAAGTATTCAGACCCCTTGACTTTTTCCACATTTTGTTATGTTACAGCCTTATTCTACAATTGATTAAATAAATGGTTTTCCTCATTAAACTACACACTCTACCCCATAATGACAAAGTGAAAACAGGTTTTTAGAAATGGTTACATATTCATTACAAATAAAAAACGTAAATACCTGCCCAACCAAACTGAGCAATCGGGGGAGAAGGGCCTTGGTCAGGGAGGTGACCAAGACCCTGATGGTCACTCTGACAGAGCTCCAGAGTTCTTCTGTGGAGATGGTAGAACCTTCCAGAAGCACAACAATATCTGCAGCACTCCACCGATCAGGCCTTTATGGTAGAGTTGCCAGACGGAAGCCACTCCTCAGTTAAAGGCACATGACAGCCCGCTTGGAGTTTGCCAAAAAGCACCTAAAGGACTATCAGACCATGAAAAAAGAGATTATCTGGTCTGATGAAACCTAGATTGAACTCTTTGGCCTGAATGCCAAGCGTCACGTCTGGAGGAAACCTGGCACCATCTCTACGGTGAAGCATGGTTGTGGCAGCATCATGCTGTGAGGATGTTTTTCAGCGGCTGGGACTGGGAGACTAGTCCAGACTGAAGGAAAGATTAAAGGAGCAAAGTACAGAGAGATCCTTGATGAAAACCTTCTCCAGAACTCCCATTACCTCAGACTAGGGTGAAGGGTCATCTTTCATCAGGACAACTACCCTAAGCACACAGCCAAGACAATGCAGGAGTGGCTTCGGGACAAGTCTCTGAATGTCCTTGAGTGGCCCTGCCAGAGCCCGGACTTGAACCTGATCGAACATCTCTGGAGAGACCTGAAAATAGCAGTGCAGGGACGCTCCCCATCAAACCTGACAGAGCTTGAGAGGATTTGCAGAAAATAATGGGATAAACTCCCCAAATACAGGTGTGCCAAGCTTGTAGTATCATACCCAAGAAGACTCGAGGCTGTAATCGCTGCCAAAGGTGCTTCAACAAAGTACTAAGTGAAGGGTCTGAATACTTATGTAAATGTGATATTTACCTTTTAATACATTTGCAAAAATTCATAAAAACCAGTTTTTGCTTTGTCATTATGGGGTATTGTGTTTAGATTGATGGGGGGACAATATGAGCCATTTTAGAACAAGGCTGTAACGTTACAAAATGTGGAAAAAGTCAAGGGGTCTGAATAATTTCCGAATGCACTGTGTCTACAATACAAAATCAATAATACTGAAAAATAACAGTATTCAAATCTAAGTGTGTCTGTTAGCATTTGTTTGTGAATGCGTGTGTGTGTGCCTGTGTGTGTGTCTCTTTACAGTCAGTGCTGTTCCGTAAGGTGTAGTTTTATCGGTTTGTTAAATCTGATTTTACTCCTTGACTGAGTGTCCATCCCTATAAGTATGCTAAAAGTCTGTTGTTAATTTGTTTCCTGTGAAATAAAATTGTATCTGCTCAATCACAATTTTTCAAGTTTACTAAGGGTTGGCAGCAGGCTGATTGGTCATCTGTTTGAACCATCAACGGATGCTTTGCTATTCTTGGACAGCGGAATGATTTTTGATTCCCACCAGGCCTGAGGGCACACACTTTCCTGTAGCTTAGATTAAAGAGATGGAAAATAGTTAGTAGAGCTAATTAGAGATAAAGAGGAGACAGAGAATCAGAGAGTAGAGAGGAGATACAATAGTTAGTAGAGATAGTTAGAGATAAAGAGGAGATAGAGAATCAGAGAGTAGAGAGTAGATACAATAGGTAGTAGAGATAGTTAGAGATAAAGAGGAGATAGAGAATCAGAGAGTAGAGAGTAGAAATTCTAATCAAAGGGAAGAGAGAGAGACTGTAGATTCTTTCAACAAACACCTTACTATAAGATTTGCAAATATGGAGTGGTTAACTATGTACCTCAACAGTTGTGCAGTTAAGGCCCAATGAACAAAGTTGTCTCTCTCCTCTTACAGAAAAAGTACAACCTATTATGTCTACTTGGCAGTTTAGCAGATGGAAACAATCGGTGGGTAACTATATGCTGACACCGGGTATAGTCTGAATGATTAGATTGTGATTCTGCTAATCATGCTATTCTCTGTTCTCATCAGCATGTTTGTAACAGGATGTGTCACATACTGTGGTTTCAACCAGTCTTATGACTAGAACAGACAAGGACAGTTTGTATCAGTAGAGAAACACAGAAGAGACAGTTCTCAAAGGTTAATACAGAATAGACAGAGCCTAGTTTGTAATTTTCCACCAAGGTGCATACAATAGTTAGTAGAAATAGTGAGAGATAAAGGTGTGTGTGTGTGTTTGTGTGATGTTCTTGTTTTTTGCGTCATAAATGGCACCCCATTCCCTTATAAATGTTCCCCTGTTTACTTTATAGTACACTATTTTTGACCTTACCACAACATATCTACAATACATGTAATCATCGCTCTATGTAGTACTTTGTGTTTCCCGTGGTCTGTTCTGGACTTGGGTATTGTGAAGAGACCTCTGGTGGCATGTCTTGTGGGGTATGTATGGGTGTCTGAGCTGTGAACTAGTCGCTTAACCAGACAGCTCTGTGATTTCAACGTGTCAATAACTCTCACAAAGACAAGCATGTGATGCAATTAATCTCTCCTCTACTTTGAGCTAGGAGAGATTGGCACTACAAAATATGGCACAAGACCATATGACTGGACATTAGTCCAGGTGCGATAAAACTAGGGACTGTATGACTTGTTTTCTTCATAGCGCTGTCAGGAAAGCAGAGCATCGATTTATTACAGACAGACCTATCCCCATCTTAGCTACCATTGCATCAATGTGTATTGACAATGGAAATGTACAATCCAGGGTTACACCAAGCAGTTTAGTCTCCTCAACTTTCTACATTTCCACATTATTCATCACAGGATTTAGTTGAGGTTTAAGATTTAGTTGAGGTTTAGTGAATGGTTTGTCCCAAATAGAAAGCTTTTCGTTTTGGAAATATTTAGTACCAGACGATTACTTGCCACCCATTCTAAAACTGACTGCATCTCCTTGTTAAGCGTTGCAGTGATTTCACTTGCTGTGGTAGCTGACGTGTATAATGTTGAGTCGTCGCCATACATAGATACACAGGCTTTACTCAGCGCCAGTGGCAGGTCATTAGTAAAGGTTGAAAACATAAGGGGCCTAAACAACTGCCCTGTGAATTAACCGACTCTACCTGGATTATGTTGGAGAGGCTTCCATTAAAGAACACCTACTGTTCTGATAGACAGGTAACTCTCGATCCAGAATATATCAGGGGGTTTAAAGCCATAACACATACGTTTCTTCAGCAGCAGATTATGATCGATAATATCAAAAGCTGCACTGAAGTCTAACAAAACAAGCTTCTTATTATCCATTACTTTCAGCCAATCATTAGTCATCTGTGTAAGTGCTGTACATGTTGAGGGTCCCTCTCTATAAGCAATTGAAAGTCAGTTTTGAATTTGTTTACTGTGAAATAAAATGGTATCTGGTCAAACACCATTTTTTCCAAAGGTTTACTAAGGGTTGGTAGCAGACTGATTGGTCGGCTGTTTGAACCATCAACGGATGCTTTGCTATTCATGTGGTAGCGGAATGACTTTTGCTTCCCACCAGGCCTGAGGGCACACACTTTCCTGTAGCTTAGATTAAAGAGATGGAAAATAGTTAGTAGAGATAGTTAGAGATAAAGAGGAGACAGAGAATCAGAGAGTAGAGAGGAGATACAATAGTTAGTAGAGATAGTTAGAGATAAAGAGGAGATAGAGAATCAGAGAGTAGAGAGGAGATACAATAGGTAGTAGAGATAGTTAGAGATAAAGAGGAGATAGAGAATCAGAGAGTAGAGAGTAGAAATTCTAATCAAAGGGAAGAGAGAGAGACTGTAGATTCTTTCAACAAACACCTTACTATAAGATTTGCAAATATGGAGCGGTTAACTATGCACCTCAACAGTTGTGCAGTTAAGGCCCAATGAACAAAGTTGTCTCTCTCCTCTTACAGAAAAAGTACAACCTATTATGTCTACTTGGCAGTTTAGCAGATGGAATCAATCGGTGGGTAACTATCTGCTGACACCGGGTATAGTCTGAATGATTAGATCGTGATTCTGCTAATCATGCTATTCTCTGTTCTCATCAGCATGTTTGTAACAGGATGTGTCACATACTGTGGTTTCAACCAGTCTTATGACTAGAACAGACAAGGACAGTTTGTATCAGTAGAGAAACACAGAAGAGACAGTTCTCAAAGGTTAATACAGAATAGACAGAGCCTAGTTTGTAATTTTCCACCACAGTACATACAATAGTTAGTAGAAATAGTGAGAGATAAAGGTGTGTGTGTGTGTGTGTGAGAGCAGTTCTTGTTTTTTGCGTTATAAATGGCACCTCATTCCCTTATAAATGGCACCCTATTTACTTTATAGTACACTATATTTGACCATGGCACATGAGGAAAAATGTGTGAACTATGTAGGAAATAGGGTACCATTTGAGACGTACACACCTGTGTTTCCTGTTTCATCAAATGCATTGTTGACACTGTCACTCTGTTCTCATCGACAGTAAAGCAGGGTTGAAGTTCGTCAGTCAAACATAGACTCTGAGAACAGCAAGGTTAACTTCTGTTACCAGAAAGGTAAGACTCTTTATTTCCTAAATCTCTCCATTCATATGCACCTCAATAAAGTTAAGTTATGAGTTATAGTAGAATGTCAAGAATGCTATATAATTGAAACATTAAGTTGCTATTTTATTCTTTATAAAAAGTTATAGTTTATAAATTTACATTATTTTTATTAGAATGTTCAAAGGAATTCAGAACTAATAAATTCCCCCAAAATAACTGTTAGATACAACAGGTAGTATTTGTATTTATTCTGGATCCCCATTAGTTCCTGCCAATGCAGCAGCTACTCTTTCTGGGGTCCAATCATGATTACGCAATTACATACAATACAACACATTATTACACACTACTCTTCCGTAACATATCTACAATACAACACATTATTACACACTACTCTACCAGAGTGGTGAAAAAGTACCCAATTATGATGCTTGAGTAAAAGTAAAGATACGTTAATAGAAAATGACTCAAGTAAAAATGAAAGTCACCCCGTAAAATACTACTTAAATAAAATTCTAAAAGTATTTGGTTTTAAATGTATTTAAGTATCAAAACTTAAAGTAAAAGTTTAAATCATTTCAAATGCCTTATATTAGGCAAAACAGATGGCACAATTTTCTTCTTTTTTAAATTGAAGGATAGCCAGGGGCACACTCCAACACTCAGACATAATTTAAACATGAATAATTTGTGTTTAGTGAGTCTGCCAGATCATAGCCATTAAGGATGACCAGGGATGTTCCCTTGATAGGTGTGTAAATTGGACCATTTTCCTGTCCTGCTAAGCATTCAAAATGTAACAAGTACTTTTGTTTGTCAGGGAAAATGTATGGATTAAAAAGTACATTATTTTCTTTAGGAATGTAGTGAAGTAAAAGTAAAAGTTGTCAAAAAAAAAAAAAAATTGTAAAAACAGATACTAAAAATAACGACTTAAGTAGCACTGTAAAGTATTTTTATTTAAGTACTTTACACCACTGCTCTACCACAACATATCTACAATAAAACACATTATTGCACACTACTCTACCACAACATACCTACAATACAAAATGAATAATACAGAAAAATAACATTATTAAAATCTAAGCGTGTGTAGAGTACGTGTGTTAGCATTTGTGTGTGTGTGTGTGTGTGTGTTTGTGCCTGATTGTCTCGTTACAGTCCATGCTGTTCCATAAGGTGTAGTTTTATCTGGTTTTTAAATCTGATTTCACTACTTGACTGAGTTATATGATATGAACAAGATTTCCATGTAATCATCGCTGTATGAAGTACTGTGTGTTTCCCGTAGTCTGTTCTTGACTTGGGTATTGTGAAGAGACCTCTGGTGGCATGTCTTGTGGGGTATGCATGGGTGTCTGAGCTGTGAACAAGTCGCTTAACCAGACAGCTCTGTGATTTCAATATGTCAATATCTCTCACAAAGACAAGCAGTGATGCAATTAATCTCTCCTCTACTTTGAGCTAGGAGAGATTGCCACTACAAAATATGGCACAAGACCATATGACTGGACATTAGTCCAGGTGCGATAAAACTAGGGACTGTATGACTTGTTTTCTTCATAGCGCTGTCAGGAAAGCAGAGCATTGATTTATTACAGACAGACCTATCCCCATTTTAGCTACCATTGCATCAATGTGTTTTGACCATGGACATTTACAATCCAGGGTTACACCAAGCAGTTTAGTCTCAACTTTCTCAATTTCCACATTATTCTTCACAGGATTTAGTTGAGGTTTAAGATTTAGTTGACGTTTAGTGAATGGTTTGTCCCAAATAGAATGCTTTTCGTTTTTTCAAATATTTAGTTCTAGACGATTACTTGCCACCCATTCTAAAACTGACTGCAGCTCTTTGTTAAGCGTTGCAGTGATTTCACTTGCTGTGGTAGCTGACGTGTATAATGTTGAGTCATCGCCATACATAGATACACAGGCTTTACTCAACGCCAGTGGCAGGTCATTAATAAAGATTGAAAAAAATAATGGGCCTAAACAACTGCCCTGGGAAATGTTCGACTCTACCTGGATTATGCTGGAGAGGCTTCCAGTAAAGAACACCCTCTGTGTTCTGTTAGACAGGTAACTCTTATCCACAATATAGCAGGGGGTTTAAAGCCATAACACATACATTATTTCAGCAGCAGATTATGATTGATAATATCAAAACAACTTCCGCTTCCCTCCAGGCATGAGGGCACACACTTTCCTGTAGCTTAAATTAAAGAGATGGGAAATAGTTAGTAGAGCTAGTTAGAGATAAAGAGGAGATAGTGAATCAGAGAGTAGAGAGGAGATACAATAGGTAGTAGAGATAGTTAGAGATAAAGAGGAGATAGAGAATCAGAGAGTAGAGAGGAGATACAATAGGTAGTAGAGATAGTTAGAGATAAAGAGGAGATAGAGAATCAGAGAGTAGAGAGGAGATACAATAGGTAGTAGAGATAGTTAGAGATAAAGAGGAGATAGAGAATCAGAGAGTAGAGAGGAGATACAATAGGTAGTAGAGATAGTTAGAGATAAAGAGGAGATAGAGAATCAGAGAGTAGAGAGGAGATACAATAGGTAGTAGAGCTAGTTAGAGATAAAGAGGAGATTATGATGAGTACTGATATACGAAGAGGCAGGATGCAGACGCAGGAATTAACAGGGATGTAAACAAATGTGTACTAAACAATTTGAGATAAATAAGCTAATGTGCGTATTGAACATTTCTGGGCTCTTTTATTTCAGCTCATGAAACACTATACATGTTGCGCTTATGTTTTTGTTACTCTGTCTGACTGCTGCTCCATCTATGGACATTCCCCCCTCAACGGTCTTTACTCTTCCCAATGGACATTAACTCTGTCTGACTGTTGCTCCATCTATGGACATTCCCCCCTCAACGGTCTTTACTCTTCCCAATGGACATTAACTCTGTTTGACTGCTGCTTCCTCTATGGACATTCCCCCCTCAACGGTCTTTACTCTTCCCAATGGACATTAACTCTGTCTGACTGTTGCTCCATCTATGGACATTCCCCCCTCAACGGTCTTTACTCTTCCCAATGGACATTAACTCTGTCTGACTGTTGCTCCATCTATGGACATTCCCCCCTCAACGGTCTTTACTCTTCCCAATGGACATTAACTCTGTCTGACTGTTGCTCCATCTATGGACATTCCCCCCTCAACGGTCTTTACTCTTCCCAATGGACATTAACTCTGTCTGACTGTTGCTCCATCTATGGACATTCCCCCCTCAACGGTCTTTACTCTTCCCCAATGGACTTTCGTTACTGTAAAGTTGATACATATACACTGTATATATAGTAATATGAATATGTGTGTGTGTGTGTGTGTGTGTGTGTGTGTGTGTGTGTGTGTGTGTGTGTGTGTGTGTGTGTGTGTGTGTGTGTGTGTGTTTGTGTAGGAGCTGGTAGCTGCTTCTGAGAGGGAACAGATGCCAGCAAGGGCAAAGAGCGCCAAACTCCCCAGCACCTCTTCTGGAATGTAAGTGGAGATTGAGTATAAATGTCAGGAATTAAAACTATGTATTCACTGGTGACATTGAATACATGAGTCTACTGGTATAGTACTGGAGAGATAATAAACATTAAAAGTGGTCTTCTATACCTCTATTGCATCATCCTCATGACCTGTGAAATGAATGTAGAACAGTGAAGTGACCACAGCATGTGGTGGTGGTGTAGGGGAACAGAGCAGTGTGTGACTGTTTCCTGTGTCCAGGTTGACCCGGTCTGGAAAGAAGCGTCGCCGTCTGAACAGGCAGGTGTGTGTGTGATGCAGTTCCAATTTTAATGTCATGGTGATACTGTATGAGATTGAGATATTAAGAGACCAGTAGAAAGATTCTAGTATGTCCTACCAATATTAATATATTAATGTTCTGTATCTTTTATCAGTAGTCAGTATTTCTATTCTCATGCACAAAGTAGATGTCCTAACCGACTTGCCAAAACTATAGTTTGTTAACAAGAAATTTGTGGAGTGGCTGAAAAACGAGTTTTAATGACTCCAACCTAAGTGTATGTAAACTTCCACTTCAACTGTATGTAAATGTGATATTTCCGTTGTTTTACATTTTTATTATTAGCAAATATTTCTAAAAAATCTGTTTTAGATTTTTCATTGTGTGTAGATTGATGAGGAAAAAGGTAACTTAATCCATTTTAGAATAAGGCTGTAACGTAACAAAATGTGGACAATGGGAAGGGGTCTGAATTCTTTCTGAATATTTTTTATTTTATATAAAATATATAGATGTATAAAATATTATATTTCTTTGAACTTTTGAGTCAAGGAAATGTTTCTGTTTTTGTTCCATTGGTTGTCTGTGTGTGTGTGTGTGTGTGTGTGTGTGTGTGTGTGTGTGTGTGTGTGTGTGTGTGTGTGTGTGTGTGTGTGTGTGTGTGTGTGTGTGTGTGTGTGTGTGTGTGTGTGTGTGCGTGCGTGCGTGTGCGTGTGCGTGTTTGTAGGAGCCGGTAGCTGGTTCTGAGAGGGAACAGAAGCCAGCCGGGACAAAGAGTGTCAAACTCCCCAGCACCTCTTCTGGAATGTAAGTGGAGATTGAGTATAAATGTCAGGAATTAAAACTATGTATTCACTGGTGACATTGAATACATGAGTCTACTGGTATAGTACTGGAGAGATAATAAACATTAAAAGTGGTCTTCTATACCTCTATTGCATCATCCTCATGACCTGTGAAATGAATGTAGAACAGTGAAGTGACCACAGCATGTGGTGGTGGTGTAGGGGAACAGAGCAGTGTGTGACTGTTTCCTGTGTCCAGGTTGACCCGGTCTGGAAAGAAGCGTCGCCGTCTGAACAGGCAGGTGTGTGTGTGATACAGTTCCAATTTTAATGTCATGGTGATACTGTATGAGATTGAGATATTAAGAGACCAGTAGAAAGATTCTAGTATGTCCTACCAATATTAATATATTAATGTTCTGTATCTTTTATCAGTAGTCAGTATTTCTATTCTCATGCACAAAGTAGATGTCCTAACCGACTTGCCAAAACTATAGTTTGTTAACAAGAAATTTGTGGAGTGGCTGAAAAACGAGTTTTAATGACTCCAACCTAAGTGTATGTAAACTTCCCACTTCAACTGTATGTAAATGTGATATTTCCGTTGTTTTACATTTTTATTATTAGCAAATATTTCTAAAAATCTGTTTTAGATTTTTCATTGTGTGTAGATTGATGAGGAAAAAAGGTAACTTAATCCATTTTAGAATAAGGCTGTAACGTAACAAAATGTGGACAATGGGAAGGGGTCTGAATTCTTTCTGAATATTTTTTATTTTATATAAAATATATAGATGTATAAAATATTATATTTCTTTGAACTTTTGAGTCAAGGAAATGTTTCTGTTTTTTGTTCCATTGGTTGTCTGTGTGTGTGTGTGTGTGTGTGTGTGTGTGTGTGTGTGTGTGTGTGTGTGTGTGTGTGTGTGTGTGTGTGTGTGTGTGTGTGTGTGTGTGTGTGTGTGTGTGTGTGTGTGTGTGTGTGTGTGTGCGTGCGTGCGTGTGCGTGTGCGTGTTTGTAGGAGCCGGTAGCTGGTTCTGAGAGGGAACAGAAGCCAGCCGGGACAAAGAGTGTCAAACTCCCCAGCACCTCTTCTGGAATGTAAGTGGAGATTGAGTATAAATGTCAGGAATTAAAACTATGTATTCACTGGTGACATTGAATACATGAGTCTACTGGTATAGTACTGGAGAGATAATAAACATTAAAAGTGGTCTTCTATACCTCTATTGCATCATCCTCATGACCTGTGAAATGAATGTAGAACAGTGAAGTGACCACAGCATGTGGTGGTGGTGTAGGGGAACAGAGCAGTGTGTGACTGTTTCCTGTGTCCAGGTTGACCCGGTCTGGAAAGAAGCGTCGCCGTCTGAACAGGCAGGTGTGTGTGTGATACAGTTCCAATTTTAATGTCATGGTGATACTGTATGAGATTGAGATATTAAGAGACCAGTAGAAAGATTCTAGTATGTCCTACCAATATTAATATATTAATGTTCTGTATCTTTTATCAGTAGTCAGTATTTCTATTCTCATGCACAAAGTAGATGTCCTAACCGACTTGCCAAAACTATAGTTTGTTAACAAGAAATTTGTGGAGTGGCTGAAAAACGAGTTTTAATGACTCCAACCTAAGTGTATGTAAACTTCCCACTTCAACTGTATGTAAATGTGATATTTCCGTTGTTTTACATTTTTATTATTAGCAAATATTTCTAAAAATCTGTTTTAGATTTTTCATTGTGTGTAGATTGATGAGGAAAAAAGGTAACTTAATCCATTTTAGAATAAGGCTGTAACGTAACAAAATGTGGACAATGGGAAGGGGTCTGAATTCTTTCTGAATATTTTTTATTTTATATAAAATATATAGATGTATAAAATATTATATTTCTTTGAACTTTTGAGTCAAGGAAATGTTTCTGTTTTTGTTCCATTGGTTGTCTGTGTGTGTGTGTGTGTGTGTGTGTGTGTGTGTGTGTGTGTGTGTGTGTGTGTGTGTGTGTGTGTGTGTGTGTGTGTGTGTGTGTGTGTGTGTGTGTGTGTGTGTGTGTGTGTGTGTGTGCGTGCGTGCGTGTGCGTGTGCGTGTTTGTAGGAGCCGGTAGCTGGTTCTGAGAGGGAACAGAAGCCAGCCGGGACAAAGAGTGTCAAACTCCCCAGCACCTCTTCTGGAATGTCAGTGGAGACTGAGTATATTAGTCGGATATTTAAACTATGTAGGCATTGGTGAGATTGAATATATGTGTCTACTGGTATGGTGCTGGAGAGATAATACACTTTAAAAGCAGTGGATTTCCCCGTTAACAACTCTATCAGAATGTATGTGTATATATGTATATGTGGACAGGTGTCCTTTATACAGGTAACAAACTGAGATTAGGAGCATTCCCTTTAAGAGTGTGCTCCTAATCTCAGCTCGTTACCTGTTTAAAAGACACCTGGGAGCCAGAAATCTTTCTGATTGACAGGGGGTCAAATACTTATTTCCCTCATTAAAATGCAAATCAATTTATAACATTTTTGACATGCGTTTTTCTGGATTTTTTTGTTGTTATTCTGTCTCTCACTGTTCAAATAAACCTACCATTAAAATTGTAGACTGATCATGTCATTGTCAGTGGGCAAACGTACAAAATCAGCAGGGGATCAAATACTTTTTCCCCTCACTGTAGAACAGTGAAGTGACCACATCATGTGGTGGTGGTGTAGGGGAACAGAGCAGTGTGTGACTGTTTCCTGTGTCCAGGTTGACCCGGTCTGGGGAGAAGCGTCGCCATCTGGAGAGGCAGAGGGAGGAGCCTAGGGCACTGGTCATCAAGGTAAGACTAGTAGTCATATAAGAAGGGTGAACAAACCAAATATAGAACACAGCCACGTAATAAACACACACTGAGTGTTAGTGAGAGTGTGAGCAGTGTTCGAATTACACATTTGGGGTGTCTCTGTATTGAGTAAAAAAATGTATGGGCCTAATAATAAAGACTTAATTTAAACGTTCAATGTTAATTACATTTTTACGTGGCATGAACACAACCAGTCATGATATTTTCATCTGATTGTCAAACAAATCACTTCAAAAAGTAGCCAAGTTTGTCCACTCCAAAATGATTCCAGCATCCAAACTGCATGTACCTTCTGCTCCCCCTATGGCCATGTCCACCCACCCACCTCAATGGACTTCTACTCTGCCCCCCACCTCAATAGTAATTCAATCACTGTTACAGTTGTACATTTGTATACTGAAAAAAGCAAACGCAACATGCAAGAATTTCAAAGATTTTACTGAGTTACAGTTCATATGAGGAAATCAGTCAATTGAAATCAATTTATTAGGCCCTAATCTATGGATTTCAGATGGCTGGGAATACAGATACAGTGGCTTGCGAAAGTATTCACCCCCCTTGGCATTTTTCCTATTTTGTTGCCTTAAAACCTGGAATTAAAATTACTTTTTGGGGGGTTTGTATCATTTGATTTACACAACATGCCTACCACTTTGAAGATGCAAAATATTTTTTCTTGTGAAACAAACAAGAAATAAGACAAAAAATAACAGAAAACTTGAGCGTGCATAACTATTCACCCCTCCAAAGTCAATACTTTGTAGAGCCACCTTTTGCAGCAATTACAGCTGCAAGTGTCTTGGGGTATATCTCTATAAGCTTGGCACATCCAGCCACTGGGATTTTTTTCCCATTCTTCAAGGCAAAACTGCTCCAGCTCCTTCAAGTTGGATGGGTTCTGCTGGGGTACAGCAATCTTTAAGTCATACCACAGATTCTCAACTGGATTGAGGTCTGGGCTTTGACTAGGCCATTCCCAGACATTTAAAGGTTTCCCCTTAAACCACTCGAGTGTTGCTTTAGCAGTATGCTTAGGGTCATTGTCCAGCTGGAAGGTGAACCTCCGTCCCAGTCTCAAATCTCTGGAAGACTGAAACAGGTTTTCCTCAAGAATGTCCCTGTATTTAGCGCCATCCATCATTCCTTCAATTCTGACCAGTTTCCCAGTCCCTGCCAATGATAAACATCCCCACAGCATGATGCTGCCACCACCATGCTTCACTGTGGGGATGGTGTTCTCGGGGTGATGGGAGGTGTTGTTTTCCTTGATGGCCAAAAAGCTCAATTTTAGTCTCATCTGACCAGAGTACCTTCTTCCATATGTTTGGGGAGTCTCCCACATGGCTTTTGGCGAACACCAAATGTGTTTGCTTATTTTTTTCTTTAAGCAATGGCTTTTTTCTGACCACTCTTCTATAAAGCCCAGCTCTGTGGAGTATACGGCTTAAAGTGGTCTTATGGACAGATACTCCAATTTTCGCTGTGGAGCTTTGCAGCTCCTTCAGGGTTATCTTTGGTCTCTTTGTTGCCTCTCTGATTAATTCCCTCCTTGCCTGGTCTGTGAGTTTTGGTGGGCGGCCCTCTCTTGGCAGGTTTGTTGTGGTGCCATATTCTTTCAATTTTTTTATAATGGATTTAATGGTGCTGCTTTCTGATATTTATTTATAACCCAACCCTGATCTGTACTTCTCCACAACTTTGTCCCTGACCTGTTTGGAGAGCTCCTTGGTCTTCATGGTGCCGCATGCTTGGTGGTGCCCCTTGCTTAGTGGTGTTGCAGACTCTGGGGCCTTTCAGAACAGGTGTATATATACTGAGATCATGTGACAGATCATGTGACACTTAGATTGCACACAGGTGGACTTTATTTAACTAATTATGTGACTTCTGAAGGTAATTGGTTGTACCAGATCTTATTTAGGGGCTCCATAGCAAAGGGGGTGAATACATATGCACGCACCACTTTCTCCATTATTTATTTCTTTGAATTTTTTGAAACAAGTAATTTTTTTCATTTCACTTCAGCAATTTGGACTATTTTGTGTATGTCCATTACATGAAATCCAAATAAAAATCAATTTAATTTACAGGTTGTAATGCAACAAAATAGGAAAAACGCCAAGGGGGATGAATACTTTTGCAAGGCGCTGTATGCATCTGTTGGTCACAGATACCTTAAAAGGTCCTCAAAATGGGCCTCAGGATCTCATCACGGTATTTCTGTGCATTCAAATTGCCATCGATAAAATGCAATTGTGTTCATTGTCCGTAGTTTATGCCTGCCCATACCCTAACCCCACCACCACCATGGGCACTCTGTTCACAACGTTGACATCAGCAAACCGCTTGCCCATACGACGCAATACACGTGGTCTGCGGTTGTGAGGCCGGTTGGACGTACTGCAAAATTCTCTAAAAGGACGTTGGAGGCAGCTTATTGTAGAGAAATTAACATTCAATTCTCGCATTCCTGCAGTCACGATGCCAATTGCACGGTCCCTCAAAACTTGACACATCTTTGGCATTGTGTTGTGTGACAACATTGCACATTTTAGAGTGGCTGTTTATTGTCCCCAACACAAGGTGCACCTGTGTAAAGGTCATGCTGTTTAATCACCTTCTTGATATGCCACATCTGTCAGGTGGATGGATTATCTTGGCAAAGGAGAAACACTCACTAACAGGGATGTAAACAAATGTGTACTAAACAATTTGAGATAAATAAGCTAATGTGCGTATTGAACATTTCTGGGCTATTTTATTTCAGCTCATGAAACACTTTACATGTTGCGCTTATGTTTTTGTTACTCTGTCTGACTGCTGCTCCATCTATGGACATTCCCCCCTCAACGGTCTTTACTCTTCCCCAATGGACTTTCGTTACTGTAAAGTTGATACATATACACTGTAAATATAGTAATATTAATATGTGTGTGTGTGTGTGTGTGTGTGTGTGTGTGTGTGTGTGTGTGTGTGTGTGTGTGTGTGTGTGTGTGTGTGTGTGTGTGTGTGTGTGTGTGTGTGTGTGTGTGTGTGTGTGTGTGTGTTTGTGTAGGAGCT
The DNA here is from genome assembly GCF_020615455.1 of Coregonus clupeaformis. NCBI lineage: Eukaryota > Metazoa > Chordata > Actinopteri > Salmoniformes > Salmonidae > Coregonus > Coregonus clupeaformis. The sequence continues at coordinate 5,007,720 of NC_059209.1, forward strand.
GGTAGCTGGTAGCTGCTTCTGAGAGGGAACAGATGCCAGCAAGGGCAAAGAGCGCCAAACTCCCCAGCACCTCTTCTAGAAAGCATTCCCTTTAAGAGTGTGCTCCTAATCTCAGCTCGTTACCTGTTTAAAAGACAACTGGGAGCCAGAAATCTTTCTGATTGAGAGGGGGTCAAATACTTATTTCCCTCATTAAAATGCAAATCAATTTATAACATTTTTGACATGCGTTTTTCTGGATTTTTTTGTTGTTATTCTGTCTCTCACTGTTCAAATAAACCTACCATTAAAATTATAGACTGATCATGTCATTGTCAGTGGGCAAACGTACTAAATCAGCAGGGGATCAAATACTTTTTCCCCTCACTGTAGAACAGTGAAGTGACCACAGCATGTGGTGGTGGTGTAGGGGAACAGAGCAGTGTGTGACTGTTTCCTGTGTCCAGGTTGACCCGGTCTGGGGAGAAGCGTCGCCATCTGGAGAGGCAGAGGGTGGAGCCTAGGGCACTGGGCATCAAGGTAAGACTAGTAGTCATATAAGAAGGGTGAACAAACCACATATAGAACACAGCCACGTAATAAACACACACTGAGTTCGAATTACACATTTGGGGTGTCTCTGTATTATGTAAAAAAATGTATGGGCCTAATAATAAAGACTTAATTTAACCGTTCAATGTTAATTACATTTTTACGTGGCATGAACACAACCAGTCATGATATTTTCATCTGATTGTCAAACAAATCACTTCAAAAAGTAGACAAGTTTGTCCACTCCAAAATGATTCCAGCATCCAAACTGCATGTACCTTCTGCTCCCCCTATGGACATTTCCACCCACCCTCCTCAACAGACTTCTACTCTGCCCCCCACCTCAATAGTAATTCAATCACTGTTACAGTTGTACATTTGTATACTGAAAAAAAAAAACGCAACATGCAAGAATTTCAAAGATTTTACTGAGTTACAGTTCATATGAGGAAATCAGTCAATTGAAATCAATTTATTAGGCCCTAATCTATGGATTTCAGATGGCTGGGAATACAGATACAGTGGCTTGCGAAAGTATTCACCCCCCTTGGCATTTTTCCTATTTTGTTGCCTTAAAAGCTGAAATTAAAATTACTTTTTGGGGGGGTTGTATCATTTGATTTACACAACATGCCTACCACTTTGAAGATGCAAAATATTTTTTCTTGTGAAACAAACAAGAAATAAGACAAAAAATAACAGAAAACTTGAGCGTGCATAACTATTCACCCCTCCAAAGTCAATACTTTGTAGAGCCACCTTTTGCAGCAATTACAGCTGCAAGTGTCTTGGGGTATATCTCTATAAGCTTGGCACATCTAGCCACTGGGATTTTTTTTCCCATTCTTCAAGGCAAAACTGCTCCAGCTCCTTCAAGTTGGATGGGTTCTGCTGGGGTACAGCAATCTTTAAGTCATACCACATATTCTCAACTGGATTGAGGTCTGGGCTTTGACTAGGCCATTCCCAGACATTTAAAGGTTTCCCCTTAAACCACTCAAGTGTTGCTTTAGCAGTATGCTTAGGGTCATTGTCCAGCTGGAAGGTGAACCTCCGTCCCAGTCTCAAATCTCTGGAAGACTGAAACAGGTTTTCCTCAAGAATGTCCCTGTATTTAGCGCCATCCATCATTCCTTCAATTCTGACCAGTTTCCCAGTCCCTGCCAATGATAAACATCCCCACAGCATGATGCTGCCACCACCATGCTTCACTGTGGGGATGGTGTTCTCAGGGTGATGGGAGGTGTTGTTTTCCTTGATGGCCAAAAAGCTCAATTTTAGTCTAATCTGACCAGAGTACCTTCTTCCATATGTTTGGAGAGTCTCCCACATGGCTTTTGGCGAACACCAAATGTGTTAGCTTATTTTTTTCTTTAAACAATGGCTTTTTTCTGACCACTCTTCTATAAAGCCCAGCTCTGTGGAGTATACGGCTTAAAGTGGTCTTATGGACAGATACTCCAATTTTCGCTGTGGAGCTTTGCAGCTCCTTCAGGGTTATCTTTGGTCTCTTTGTTGCCTCTCTGATTAATTCCCTCCTTGCCTGGTCTGTGAGTTTTGGTGGGCGGCCCTCTCTTGGCAGGTTTGTTGTGGTGCCATATTCTTTCAATTTTTTTATAATGGATTTAATGGTGCTGCTTTCTGATATTTTTTTATAACCCAACCCTGATCTGTACTTCTCCACAACTTTGTCCCTGACCTGTTTGGAGAGCTCCATGGTCGTTATGGTGCCGCATGCTTGGTGGTGCCCCTTGCTTAGTGGTGTTGCAGACTCTGGGGCCTTTCAGAACAGGTATATATATACTGAGATCATGTGACAGATCATGTGACACTTAGATTGCACACAGGTGGACTTTATTTAACTAATTATGTGACTTCTGAAGGTAATTGGTTGCACCAGATCTTATTTAGGGGCTTCATAGCAAAGGGGGTGAATACATATGCACGCACCACTTTCTCCATTATTTATTTCTTTGAATTTTTTGAAACAAGTAATTTTTTTCATTTCACTTCAGCAATTTGGACTATTTTGTGTATGTCCATTACATGAAATCCAAATAAAAATCAATTTAATTTACAGGTTGTAATGCAACAAAATAGGAAAAACGCCAAGGGGGATGAATACTTTTGCAAGGCGCTGTATGCATCTGTTGGTCACAGATACCTTAAAAGGTCCTCAAAATGGGCCTCAGGATCTCATCACGGTATTTCTGTGCATTCAAATTGCCATCGATAAAATGCAATTGTGTTCATTGTCCGTAGTTTATGCCTGCCCATACCCTAACCCCACCACCACCATGGGCACTCTGTTCACAACGTTGACATCAGCAAACCGCTCGCCCATACGACGCAATACACGTGGTCTGCGGTTGTGAGGCCGGTTGGATGTACTGCAAAATTCTCTAAAAGGACGTTGGAGGCGGCTTATTGTAGAGAAATTAACATTCAATTCTCGCATTCCTGCAGTCACGATGCCAATTGCACGGTCCCTCAAAACTTGACACATCTTTGGCATTGTGTTGTGTGACAACATTGCACATTTTAGAGTGGCTGTTTATTGTCCCCAACACAAGGTGCACCTGTGTAAAGGTCATGCTGTTTAATCACCTTCTTGATATGCCACACCTGTCAGGTGGATGGATTATCTTGGCAAAGGAGAAACACTCACTAACAGGGATGTAAACAAATGTGTACTAAACAATTTGAGATAAATAAGCTAATGTGCGTATTGAACATTTCTGGGCTCTTTTATTTCAGCTCATGAAACACTTTACATGTTGCGCTTATATTTTTGTTACTCTGTCTGACTGTTGCTCCATCTATGGACATTCCCCCCTCAACTGTCTTTATTCATCCCAATGGACATTAACTCTGTCTGACTGTTGCTCCATCTATGGACATTCCCCCCTCAACGGTCTTTATTCATCCCAATGGACATTAACTCTGTCTGACTGCTGCTCCATCTATGGACA